>NC_084565.2:41692500-41825000 GCF_033978685.3 Nerophis lumbriciformis
AACTTGTTTATATTGTGTCAGTTTTAACACCGGTGGAGAATCTCAGAATGCAACATTGTACTTTCTTTAAATTGTGCGGCTTTCATCTCTCATTCATTTCTGTGCTTACTCTGTACTAGGGTTGTATGGTATACCGGTACTAGTATAGTATCGCGGTACTAATGAATCCAACACGGGACTATACTCTGTTTGAAAAGTACCGATTCCCCATATTTTTTATTTTAACAAGCATGACAGCGACATTGCTGGTTTTACAAGCAGAGGAGCATGTTCGGCAGCGCACACACACAGAGTACTTACAAGCAGACACAGTGTGTAGACAGAAAAGGGAGAACAGACGCATTTTGGTGTAAAAAGTAAAGATAAAGGTGAGGTTATAACGCTGAAACACCCTCAGGAAGAGCTGCTTTAAGACATGGCTAGCTGGCTAGCAGCTAATATCCACCCGTAACATCCACTACTTCTAAATCACTAATCCTCGTCTCCATGGCGACAAAGAAAGTACGTTTCTTACAAGTATCATTATCGCTACACACCGTATGAGGATACAATAGCTCATCGCCGTCACAATGTAAACAAATGCCATGGGTGGATCTACACCTGACATCCACTGTAATTAAGGCTGAAACGACGCGTCGACATAGTCGACGTCATCGGTTACGTAAATACGTCGACGCCGTTTTTGTGCGTCGGCGCGTCGCATATTTACGTCACACTACTTTACTGTCATGGCGGAGCGCAAAGCAGACGATGCGAGCGAGGGGAAAAAAGCACGCCAAAAGTCGTCAAAAGTGTGGGAGTATTTCAATAAACGGCCTAATAATGTTGTTGTATGCACACTGTGTCGAGCGGAAATGGCCTATCATAGCAGCACAACGGCTATGAACGAACATTTGAAAAGAAAACCCCCGACAGCGTTCTTGACATCACCATCAACAAGTCAATCGTCCGCGTGCGTATACGTTGTCATTATTACACAAAAACATGAATGTGTCATTTGTATCTGCGTTGTAAATTCATAAACCAAAGCACTGTTTCGCTCTGAGAGGCGCGTTTGGCGTGCCTGTTCAGTGTTTACAAAGACGCGCTCCTCTTTAACGCTGTGGAGAGGCGGCGGCGGCGAGCGAGCGGCGAGGCGGGGCGCGCCGGGAGCGACGCCGCAATCGTGCCCAGGTGCGCGATCCGCGCAGTTGGAAGAGAAAAGACTTTGTGTAAAATTAAAAGATTGTAAACCTGGCAAAGCCGTCTGGCGTTCAGTCTGTCGGTCCTGAAAGAACCCCACGGCACAAGACGTGTCACAAACGCTAACGTTAATTAGTTGTGCAAATACCTTTTACAACATTAACAGTTACATATACTATGTACAAACCAACAATTAACTTTCACTTTAATCATACTATCATTGTTGTGTTATTAAGCAAAATAAGCAATACTTTTACTTTTGTTGAAATGTACACTTTTTTGTATTGGATGTTTAGCTTTATTTTTGCACATTTTAGCAAATAAGCAATACTTTTACTTTTGTTGAAATGTTTACACTTGTTACAGAATATTTCCGTTTTGCACTTTTTTGTATTGGATGTTTATCTTTATTTTTGCACATTTTAAAGCAAAATAAGCAATACTTTTACTTTTGAAATGCTTATACTATTCCAGAATATTAAGATTTGCACTGGATGTTTACTTTTATATTTGCACATTAAAAAGCAAATAAGCTACTTTTAATTTTGTTAAATGTTAAAAGTTTTAAATGTTTACATTGTTACAGAATATGTTGTCATGTTGTTGTCAATGTTGACTGAGTGGCCATACTTTTTTTTTTGTAAATAAAAGCCATGCCTTTTGAAAAAACTGGCCTACATTTATTTTTTCCTCTTCATTTTAAATAAATAAAAAAATCGGTAAAAGGAAAAATAATCTATAGATTAATCGAAAAAATAATCTATAGATTAACCGATTAATCGAAAAAAATAATCTATAGATTAATCGATAGAAAAATAATCGTTAGCTGCAGCCCTAACTGTAATGATACCAAGTACAGGAGTGTATCTAGTAGAAGAAAATATACCGGTACTATAAAAGTTTAAAAAAAAAGCGTAATTCTTAGTGTTTTTTTGCATGGCTATAAATAACCCTGGTATGTGGTTATCAATCCAAAATATGTATTTTGTTGGCGATTAGCACGTCATTAAGAAGATAATGTCCTGTTTCGAGAGAGAGAGAGAGTGTGCATTGAAGCAACACCATTTTTGTTGGGTTTTCTCAACTATAAAACAAGCAGAATTTTTCAAAAATTATATAAAAGCGGGAAGTTAAAAGTAACTCATAATGAATAAATCTTATCTTGAAGAACTTGTGAGGTTAGGTTTGTGTTTTTAAAAAAAAAAACAAATATTACCCTTTATTACCAAGTACAGGAGTGTATCTAGTCCATACTACTATGATTACATCGATATTTCTTATTGTCAGAAAATCTTTTTTTTCTTCTGTTTTGCTATTCATATTATGTTTATAAAGTCAGTAAATACGTCCCTGGTCACATGAGGACTTTGAATATGACCAATGTATGATCCTGTAACTACTTGGTATCACATTGATTTTTTTTGTTTACATTTGTTATTGCCTTCTGGTTAGCTAATGTTTGCCCTGCAGGTAATAGTCACTTTTCCACCCCTTTATATATTAGGTATAGTTGTAAGTAAAAAAAAAAAGGTCAAAGACAAAGCTATTCGGGTTCTTGTGAGTATATACACTTCACTGCCGATGTGGTGGGGGGGGGGGGGGGGGGGGGGGGGGGCGCCACCTAAAATCTTGCCTAGGGCGCCAGATTGGTACTAATAAAGTACCGGGCCTGTTGATACCTAAATGTGTGGTATCTTCCAAAACCAATGTAAAGTATCAAAGAAGAGAAGAATAAGTGATTATTACATTTTAACAGAAGTGTAGATAGAACATGTTAAAAGAGAAAATAAGCAGATATTAACAGTAAATGAACAAGTAGATTAATAATCCATTTTTACAGTTTGTCCTTCATAATGTGTACAAAATAATAGGTGTATAAATGACACAATATGTTACTGCATAGACTAATTAGGAGTCTTTGTTTGTTTACTTACAACTAAAAGACAAGTTGTCTAGTATGTTCACTATTTTATTTAAGGATTAAATTACAATAATAAACATATGTTTCATGTACACTAAGAATTTTTGTTCAAATAAAGCTAATAATGAAATTTTTGTGGTCCCCTTTATTTAGAAAAGCATCGAAAAGTATCAAAATACATTTTGGTACTGGTACCGGTAACACAATATTGTTATTGGGACAAGCCTATTTCCTGGTTGAGCTTGTTGATTTCTTTTTCTTTTTGCCTCCCTCGGACAAAACTTTTCGTTTCTTTGGTTGTTCTCGAACTTCGGCCATGATAGCAATAAGTGCATATTTTTCTGTCTTGCCTCTGGTGAGGTCGGTCGCATTTTGTCCACTCCCTTCTTCTCCATGCTTGCTCTCTTTGTTTTGTCCTGTCTAAACTTTTTTTACAATAAAGTCCTATCCTATCCTATCTGTCACGGCCAGGGCACCCTCATCCTTGCGCTCTGCTTGTCGCACCTAGGGACACGCCCACGGCCGCGCACATCCAGGGACGCGCCGGGCACGTCTCCGCCCTGCAGCAGTCGCCAGCTGCAATCATTCACCGGCAATCAGCACACCCGCCTGTAATGAAGGAGCTGCCTTCATAAGCCTGCACAACCTGGCATGCCGGCGCCGGAATATAGTCTTCTGTACCTTCCCTGTGTGTCGTGTGCTCCTGGATCTTCCTCGCGCTCCCTGGTTCTCGACTCCTCGCTTGCCCCCGGACTACGACGACTCTCTCCTGCCTCTCGACCACGCTTCGGTCCCTGGACAACTCTGCCTGCCTTGCCCTTGTCAGACAGCACCGCTCCTCCTAACACGCTACTCCAACATTTACGGTAAAACCCTGTAGTTAAATACTACACAGTCTTACACCATACACACTCTTGGATCTAGTTCACACTCCATTTCCTTAGTTTATATTATTATTGTTTGATCATTATATATATATATATGGTCTATATATATATATAATACATCTTTGGACATTACCTCCCCCTGGTGTCAGTTGCCGTCAGCTCCTTCTGCATACCATAACACTATCCTATCCTATAGGCCAGGGGTGCTCACACTTTTTCTGCAGGCGAGCTACTTTTCAATTGATCAAGTCGTGGGGATCTACCTCATTCATATATATAATTTATATTTACTTATTTATGAAATATATGTTTTTGTTAACAAGTTAAAGGTGTTTAATGATAATGCAAGCATGTTTAACACATATAGTTAATATTGTTAATACATTAAAGGTGTTTAATGATAATACAAGTATGTTTAATACATATAGTTAATATTGTTAACAAGTTAAAGGTGTTTAAAGATAATGCAAGCATGTTTAACACATATAGTTAATATTGTTAACAAGTTAAAAGGTGGTTAAAGATAATACAAGCATGTTTAACACAAATAGTTAATATTGTTAACAACTTAAAAGGTGGTTAAAGATAATACAAGCATGTTTAACACATATAGTTAATATTGTTAACAAGTTAAAGGTGGTTAAAAATAATACAAGCATGTTTAACACAAATAGTTAATATTGTTAACAACTTAAAGGTGGTTAAAGATAAAACAAGCATGTTTAACACATATAGTTAATATTGTTAACAAGTTAAAGGTGTTTAAAGATAATGCAAGCATGTTTAACACATATAGTTAATATTGTTAACAACTTAAAGGTGGTTAAAGATAAAACAAGCATGTTTAACACATATAGTTAATATTGTTAACAAGTTAAAGGTGTTTAATGATAATGCAAGCATGTTTAACACATAGTTAATATTGTTAACAACTTAAAGGTGGTTAAAGATAATACAAGCATGTTTAACACATATAGTTAATATTGTTAACAAGTTAAAGGTGGTTAAAAATAATACAAGCATGTTTAACACAAATAGTTAATATTGTTAACAACTTAAAGGTGGTTAAAGATAAAACAAGCATGTTTAACACATATAGTTAATATTGTTAACAACTTAAAGGTGGTTAAAGATAATACAAGCATGTTTAACACATATAGATTCCTTTCTTTCATGAAGACAATAATATAAGTTGGTGTATTACCTGATTCTGATGACTTGCATTGATTGGAATCAGACAGTAGTGATGATAACGTCCGCATTTTTGAATGGAGGAGAAAAAAAAGTCCTCCTTTCTGTCCAATACCACATGAAAGTGGTTGGTTTTTGGCATCTTATTTGTCCAGCTTCCGTACTCCTTTGTATACACTTTACAAGAAATACATTGTCGGCAAACTCCGTAGCTTGCTAGCTTGTGCACGCCAGCTTTCTGAGACTCTTATTTTGGTAGCGCAGGCAGGATGAAGCAGAGCTTTTATTGTGCAACTGTGCAGTCGGTCTTTGGAGTTTTGACGACAGGTACGGCGCCAGAGTCTGTTGAAATAAAGTGTTTCTCGCCTTCCAGTCGGTAATTTTAATGAGCTGGCAGCAGCCAGCGTCATCTCAGAAGACCCTCGGGTGCCGTGAATGTCAATCAAGTGACCAAAGTGACGTCATAGTGAAGATTTATGATCGCTCATTTTTAGGACTATTTTTTTAATGCCTGGCTGGTGATCGACTGACACACCCTCCGAGATCGACCGGTAGATCGCGATCGACGTAATGAGCACCCCTGCTATAGGCGTTCTTCTTCTTTTTTTTTTTCTGGCGTGACTTTTTTAACGAATGGGGAAAGGGGGAGTGACGTACGCCTGAAACAAGTCAGCACATTTGTGTTTTTTTTTGTTCCTGCCACCCACCTCAATGTCGCTAAGTGCCAGTAAAAGCGATACAGACCCCGTCAGGCCATGACAGAGGTTGTCATTCAATAAGCTTATGAAGGACGGAAAGTTACTTAGTGCCATACTTCCCAACCCTCCCGGATTTTCCGGGAGACTCCCGAAATTCAGCGCCTCTCCCGAAAACCTCCCGAAATGCAGGCGGAGCTGGAGGCCACGCCCCCTTCAGCTCCATGCGGACCTGAGTGACGTGTTGACAGCCTGTTCACACGTCCGCTTTCCCATAATATAAACAGCTAATGATGGAGGGCGAGTTCTTGGTTTCTTATGTGGGTTTATTGTTAGGCAGATTCATTAACGTCCTCCCAGCGCGGTAACAACACACAACAACAGCAGTCAAGTTTTCGTTTACGTAAATCAGTTCGTCTGCCGTAAACAGCAATGTTGTGACACTTTTAAACAGGACAATACTGCCATCTACTGTACATGCATATGTGACCCACCCATAATGTGTCACCTTTTTGTGTTGATTTATTTATTTTATTTTGTGGTTTGAATTCGTTTTTGGAGCTGTCATTACACATTTATCAGTATTCACATTGGTCAGTAGGGGGCAGTGGGGCGTTTCTTCCCAATTGAATGCTATCACCTGCAGACCGGAAGTGTCTTGTCATTCTGATGAGAGCGACCAGTCTGTGAACAATTGAAACGTCCTGTGTGCTTTTTCCTCCTGTATAACAGGTTAGTTTTGGTGAATCAACTCACTGAATAATATCCATGTGATCTTTATAAGTTTTAGTACATATTCTGATGGTGGAGCCTAACTCTAAAGTGTTTGTGAGTTGTAGTTTGTATGTGTGAATGAATCCAGTGCACAGCTGCAGTAATCAATACAAAAAGGTGACGTGAGTGCGCAATGTTTATATAGGAACTTCTGATCCTAATTCAGACTCCCAAATTAGAGCTCCCGTTTTCTTATTGATTTTATAATGTATATTTGTATAATGTGTGTGTTCTGAAATAGTGACAGAGAATAGAACAAGGATGGACAATTCAACCCTTAACTCAACAATGAGTAGATGAGTGTTATGTGTGTATATATGTGTAAATAAATGAACACTGAAATTCAAGTATTTCTTTTATTTATTTATATATATATATATATATATATATATATATATATATATATATATATATATATATATATATATATATATATATGTAATAAAATATATATATTGCTAGAATTCACTGAAAGTCAAGTATTTCTTATATATATATATATCTTAACCACGCCCCCGCCCCACCCCCGACCACGCCCCCCACCCCACACCCCCCACCCCCCACCCCCTGAAATTGGAGGTCTCAAGGTTGGCAAGTATGCTTAGTGCTGCTTTAATTAATACTTAGCCCTACTACGCTATTGTATTGTAATGCTGGTCATAATGGTGGTACTTGGGGAGCCAAGTTTTTTTCTGAGGTGGTAGTCGGTGAAAAAAGGTTGAGAATCACCGGTTCAAACAATTTCTAATGGTAGACCGGCATCACTTAATGCAGCTTGTATCGTCTTTGTTGTTACTTTGGGAAAATAGTTAGCATTGTGTAAAGTTGCCGAGACTCGCTGACAAGGTTAAACGTGTGAATGAAGCACAGTCGAGTTTCCTTGCCAAGCAAGAACAACTGGAAGGAAATTTCTCCCACACAAAACCTTGCGAACTTCGCCGACTGATTGTGTTTGATAACTTGTGTAAACCTACTCGTTAAAAGGTCTCTGACTGGCTGACGTCTGTATCATCCGCACTGTAATCAGGACGTTTCGCAGCATGGGCGGCGTTACCATAGCGACGGTGATGTACTATCCGCCAGGCAGATTTATCATTACTTTGCTAAACTCCTGTTGCACGATCCACGCGGCGCACAAAGGAGCCCGTTAGATGTGATTAGCGCCGAAAGAGTGAGGGGGATCATTATCATCGCCATGACGATGAGCATTCTTCTTGCAGACGGAGCCTCTACTATAGCGGGCTGATCAGCGAAACTTTTAATGAGCCTGAACTTTGTGTGGAAGACTCCAGACACACTGCACACTAATTATAAGGCTTCTTAATAGCCATGCCGGACATAAAGAAACATAAGAATAAACGCAATGCTGTAGGAGTTTGGACACAACTTCTCATGCATTACACTCAACAAGAAACCCTGGATGACCAGCCAGGTCCGCACACTCCTCAGGGCCCGCGACGCAGCCTTCAGGTCAGGGGACAGGGCACTGTACAGTGTTGCTAGAGCCGACCTGAAGAGAGGGATTAAAAAAGCAAAGGCGGACCACAGGAGGTGCATAGAGTCCCATCTGTCCAGCAAAAACTCACGGGAGGTGTGGCGGGGCGTTCATGACATCACGAACTTCAGAGGCTGCAATATGACAACTGCGGATCAGAGTGCGACACTGGCAGAGGAGCTTAACTGTTTCTTTGCCCGTTTCGAAACCCCCCAGCGACACTCATCTGCTCCAGCCCTGCCCCCGCCCCCACCGGGCTCCGGCGCCACTCCACTCACTGTACAGGAGCACAGTGTCAGACGAGTGCTCCTGGCTGTGAACCCCAGGAAGGCTACCCTAGTTTTGCATGTGATGATTGAAATGTTTTACATGTGATGATTGAGTGGATCCAAGAGTGGATGGTGAGATGGACAGGCGGATCGGTGCGGCGTCTTCAGTAATGCGGACGCTGTATCGATCCGTTGTGGTGAAGAAGGAGCTGAGCCGGAAGGCAAAGCTCTCAATTTACCGGTCGATCTACGTTCCCATCCTCACCTATGGTCATGAGCTTTGAGTTATGACTGAAAGGACAAGATCACGGGTACAAGCGGCCGAATTGAGTTTCCTCCGCCGGGTGGCGGACCCGATGAGGTGGTTCAGCTCAGAATGCCACCCGAACGCCTCCCTAGGGAGGTGTTAGGGGCACATCCGACCGGCAGGAGGCCAAGGGGGATACCCAGCAGACGTTGGGAAGACTATGTCTCCCGGCTGGCCTGGGAACGCCTCAGGATCCCCCGAGAGGAGCTGGACGAAGTTGCTAGGGAGAAGGAAGTCTGGGCTTCTCTGCTTAGGCTGCTGCCCCCGCGACCCGACCGGGGATAAGCGGAGGAAAATGGATGGATGATTGAGTTTCCACTCGTTACTAGGGCTGAAACGACGCGTCGACGTAGTCGACGTCATCGGTTACGTAAATACGTCGAGGACGTTTTTGTTCGTCGACGCGTCGCATATTTACGTCACACTACCGTCATGGCGGAGCGCAAAGCAGACGATGCGAGCGGTGCGAGCGAGGGGAAAAAAGCACGCCAAAAGTCGTCAAAAGTGTGGGAGTATTTCAATAAACGGCCTAAGAAGAAACGCTACTTTTACTCCGCTACTTTTATCTACATTCAGCTCGCTACTCGCTACTAATTTTTATCGATCTGTTAATGCACGCTTTGTTTGTTTTGGTCTGTCAGACAGACCTTCAAAGTGCCTGCCTTACTGGTGACGTTTCACTTCGTTCCACCAATCAGATGCAGTCACTGGTGACGTTGGACCAATCAAACAGAGCCAGGGGTCACATGACCTGACTGGCTCCGAGCTAACTTCGGGTGTTACCATTTAGTGGTCAATTGTACGGAATATGTACTGTACTGTGCAATCTAATAATAAAAGTTCCAATCAATCAATCAAAAGTGTGAAGGAAAAAAGACCCTTTTTTTATTTCAACCGTAAAGACTGACTGCACAGTTCCTGTCTTCACAATAAAAGTGCCGCTCCATCGCGCCTGCGCTTTCAAATAAGAGTCTCCGAAAGCCAGCGCAAACAAGCTAGCAAGCTACGGAGTTTGCCGCCAATGTATTTCTTGTAAAGGGTATAAAAACGAATATGGAAGCTGGACAAATAAGATGCCAAATAACAACCACTTTCATGTGGTATTAGACAGAAAGGAGGAACTTTTTTTCTCCTCCATTTGAAAACGTGGACGTTATCATCACTACTGTCTGATTCCAATCAATGCAAGTCATCAGAATCAGGTAATACACCAACTTATATTCTTGTCTTCATGAAAGAAAGGAATCTATATGTTAAATATGCATGTATATTCATTAAAACACCTTTAACATGTAAACAAAAACGGCAAAATAAATAAATATAAGTTATATACTGTATATATCAATGTATGTATATATATATATATATATATATATATGTGTGTGTGTGTGTGTATATATATACACATATATATATATATATATATATATATATATATATATATATATATATATATATATATATATATATATATGATATGTGTGTGTATGTTACTCAGTACTTGAGTAGTTTTTTCACAACATACTTTTTACTTTTACTCAAGTAAATATTTGGGTGACTACTCCTTACTTTTACTTGAGTAATAAATCTCTAAAGTAACAGTACTCTTACTTGAGTACAATTTCTGGCTACTCTACCCACCTCTGCTAATAATGTTGTTGTATGCACACTGTGTCGAGCGGAAATGGCCTATCATAGCAGCACAACGGCAGCGTTCTTGCCATCACCATCAACTAGTCAATCGTCCGCGTGAGTATACGTTGTCATCATTACACAAAAACATGAATGTGTCATTTGTATCTGCGTTGTAAATTCATAAACTAAAGCACCGTTTCGCTCTGAGAGGAGCGTTTGGCGTGCCTGTTCAGTGTTTACAAAGACGCGCTCCTCTTTAACGCTAACGTTAATTAGTTGTGCAAATACCTTTTACAACATTAACAATTACGTATACTATGTACAAACGAACAATTAACTTTCACTTTAATCATACTATCATTGTTGTGTTATTAAGCAAAATAAGCAAAAGTTTTACTTTTGTTGAAATGTTTACACTGTTACAGAATATTTCCGTTTTGCACTTTTTTGAATTGGATGTTTATCTTTATTTTTGCACATTTTAAAGCAATATAAGCAATACTTTTACTTTTGAAATGCTTATACTATTGCAGAATATTAAGATTTGCACTGGATGTTTACTTTTATATTTGCACATTAAAAGCAAATAAGCTACTTTTAATTTTGTTAAATGTTAAAAGTTTTAAATGTTTACATTGTTACAGAATATTTTGTCATGTTGTTGTCAATGTTGACTGAGTGGCCATACTTTTTTTTTTGTAAATAAAAGCCATGCCTTTTGAAAAAACTGGCCTACATTTATTTTTTCATCTTCATTTTAAATTAAAAAAATAATCGGTAAAAGGAAAAATAATCTATAGATTAATCGAAAAAAAAGAATCTATAGATTAACCGATTAATCGAAAAAAATCATCTATAGATTAATCGATAGAAAAATAATCGTTAGCTGCAGCCTTACTCGTTACAGACGTGAGCAGAGGAAAGTTGTGTCCGTGTGCTCAACTATCTCTCTTTTCGGGGTTGACACGGTATCCATGGTAACAGGATCCCATCACACCTTAAAATTCCAGGTAATCCTCTCTCCTTCCAGAAAGTGTTTAAAGCCCACGCTGCAGCCTAAATTTAGACGCTAAAAAAAAAAAAGAGAGAGAAAAGCAGTAAAGTTCTATGCTGACAACATGCTGGAGTTTTCCTTTTAATTACTTTGCGCGTCGCCGTGGCAACCCGGGCCGATACACACCTCCTCGCTCCGCCGGCGTCTCGCATTTAACGGCGGAAAAAGTCGGCGCCCGGGTTCGAAATGTGCTGTCAGTCAGCGGGAAGCGCAGTTAGCGGCTCGTCGTCTCCTCTGGCGGAAGGTGCGAGAACATGTGGCAGCTTGGCGGACGCGCTTACTTTTTATAGGCCGGGCCGCGATAACGCCACGCGGCGGCTGTTAAAGTGTGCTCCCGCTGTGCGCTAAAGACGGCGCCGAGATAAGCCCGCCGTTTCACGGCTCCGCCGTCTGCAGTAATCCTGCTAACGTGATGCCTTCACTGCGCCACTGGACACTTTCCACCCGCCACTCTGCGTCGTTTTTGGCCAGCCAAATACACTATATTGCCAAAAGTATTTGGCCGCCCATCCAAATGATCGGAATCAGGTGTCCTAATCACTTGGCCCGGCCACAGGTGTATCAAATCAAGCACTTAGGCATGTCACCACCTCCAAAGTTATGGTACTCCCGTATACTAAAGTAATGTCCGATCATTACCTTATAAAATTCGAAGTTCTGACTCATTGTCAACAAACTAATAATAATAATAACTGCTATAGCAGCCGCAACATTAATGCTGCCACAACGATGACTCTTGCTGACCTACTGCCTTCGGCAATGGCACCATTCCCAAATTATGTCGGCTCTATTGATAACCTCACTAACAACTTTGACAATGCCCTGCGCAAAACCATTGATAGTATAGCACCGCTAAAACAAAAAAGGGCCCCTAAAAGGCACACCCCATGGTTTACAGAAGAAACCAGAGCTCATAAATTATCATGTAGAAAGTTGGAACGCAAATGGCGCGCGACCAAGCTTGAGGTTTTCCATCAAGCATGGAGTGATAGTTTAATATCGTATAAACACATGCTTACCGTATTTTCCGCACTATAAGGCGCACCTAAAAACCACACATTTTCTCAAAAGCTGACAGTGCGCCTTATAACCCGGTGCGCTTTATATATGGATTAATATTACGATTCATTTTCATAAAGTTTCGATCTCATAACTTCGGTAAACAGCCGCCATCTTTTTTCCCGGTAGAACAGGAAGCGCTTCTTCTTCTACGCAAGCAACCGCCAAGGTAAGCACCCGCCCCCATAGAACAGGAAGCGCTTCTTCTTCTACTGTAAGCAACCACCCGCCCGCGTAGAAGAAGAAAAAGCGCGCGGATATCACCGTACGTTTCATTTCCTTTGTGTGTTTACATCTGTAAAGACCACAAAATGGCTCCTACTAAGCGACAGGGATCCGGTTCATGAAAAGACGCAATCTCTCCATCCGCACACGGATTACTATTTCACAGCAACTGATATTCCTGTGAACCGCACTGTGGATACAACGGGAGCACGTACGGTGAATATTCGCACCACAGGGAATGAGAAGTCATCCTTCACTGTGGTTCTAGCTTGCCATGCTAATGGCCAGAAACTTCCACCCATGGTGATATTCAAAAGGAAGACCTTGCCAAAAGAGACCTTTCCAGCCGGCGTCATCATAAAAGCTAACTCGAAGGGATGGATGAAGAAAAGATGAGCGAGTGGTTAAGGTAAGTTTAAGTTTACGCGAAGAGGCCGGGTGGCTTTCTTCACGCAGCTCCGTCCATGTTGATATACGATTCCATGCGCGCCCACATCACGCTGGTTTTAATATATTATTAAAGTTTGACTGACCTATTTGACTGTTTTTTTTACATTCCTTTAGCGCAGTTAGATGCGGCTTACAACACGGGGCGGCTTATAGGTGGACAAAGTTTTGAAATATGCCGTTCATTGAAGGCGCGGCTTATAACCCAGGGCGCCTTATGGTGCGGAAAATACGGTACCTTAGCTAAAGCTAAATATTACTCAAATCTCATCCGCCTCAACAAAAACGACCCTAAATTTTTGTTTAGTACAGTAGCATCGCTAACCCAACAAGGGACTCCTCCCAATAGCTCCACCCACTCGGCAGATGACTTTATGAATTCCTTTAATAAGAAAATTGAACTCATTAGAAAGGAGATTAAAGACAACGCATCCCAGCTACAACTGGGTTCTATTAACACAGATACAACTGTATCTACGACGGATACTGCAATACAAAATAGTCTCTCTCTTTTTGATGAAATAACATTAGAGGAACTATTACGGCGTGTAAGTGGGATAAAACAAACAACATGTTTACTTGACCCACTTCCTGGGAAACTTATCAAGGAGCTTTTTGTATTATTAGGTCCATCAGTGCTAAATATTATAAACTTATCACTTTCCTCTGGCACTGTTCCCCTAGCATTCAAGAAAGTGGTTATTCATCCTCTGCTCAAAAGACCTAACCTTGATCCTGACCTCATGGTAAACTACCGACCGGTGTCCCACCTTCCCTTTATTTCGAAAATCCTCGAAAAAATTGTCGCACAGCAGCTAAATGAACACTTAGTGTCTAACAATCTCTGTGAACCTTTTCAATCCGGTTTCAGGGCAAATCACTCTACGGAGACAGCCCTCGCAAAAATGACTAATGATCTACTGCTAACCATGGATTCTGATGCGTCATCTATGTTGCTGCTTCTTGATCTTAGCGCTGCTTTCGATACCTGACTTTCGGACTGGACTCTCACAATATTATGTCAGACCCACTCGACATCCATTGCTTTCGGTCTCCCCTAGAGGGGGGGGGGGGGGGGGGGTTACCCACATATGCGGTCCTCTCCAAGGTTTCTCATAGTCATTCACATCGACGTCCCACTGGGGTGAGTTTTTCCTTGCCCTTATGTGGGCTCTGTACCGAGGATGTCGTTGTGGCTTGTGCAGCCCTTTGAGACACTTGTGATTTAGGGCTATATAAATAAACATTGATTGATTGATTGATTGAGACTGTTTCTACAAACATTTGTGAAAGAATGGGCCGCTCTCAGTGATTTCCAGCGTGGAACTGTCATAGGATGCCACCAGTCGTGACATTTCCTCGCTCCTAAATATTCCAAAGTCAACTGTCGGCTTTATAATAAGAAAAGTGAAGAGTTTGGGAACAACGGCAACTCAGCCGCCAAGTGGTAGGCCACGTAAACTGACAGAGGTCGCCGACTTTCCGGACAGTCAGTTGCTACAGAGCTCCAAACGTCATGTGACCTTCCAATTAGCCCACGTACGGTACGCAGAGAGCTTCATGGGATGGGTTTCCATGTAAGGCTGCAGCTAACGATTATTTTTCTATCGATTAATCTATAGATTATTTTTTCCATTAATCGGTTAATCTATAGATTATTTTTTTCGATTAATCTATAGATTATTTTTCCTTTTACCGATTTTTTTTTTTTTTTATTTAAAATGAAGATGAAAAAATAAATGTTGGCCAGTTTTTTCAAAAGGCATGACTTTTGTATACAAAAAAAAAGTATGGCCACTCAGTCAACATTGACAACAACATGACAAAATATTCTGTAACAATGTAAACATTTAAAACTTTTAACATTTAACAAAATTAAAAGTAGCTTATTTGCTTTTTAATGTGCAAATATAAAAGTAAACATCCAGTGCAAATCTTAATTTTCTGCAATAGTATAAGCATTTCTAAAGTAAAAGTATTGCTTATTTTGCTTTAAAATGTGCAAAAATAAAGATAAACATCCAATACAAAAAAGTGCAAAACGAAATATTCTGTAACAGTGTAAACATTTCAACAAAAGTAAAAGTATTGCTTATTTTGCTTAATAACACAACAATGATAGTATGATTAAAGTGAAAGTTAATTGTTGGTTTGTACATAGTATATGTAACTGTTAATGTTGTAAAAGGTATTTGCACAACTAATTAACGTTAGTGTTAAAGAGGAGCGCGTTTTTGTAAACACTGAACAGGCACGCCAAACGCGCCTCTCAGAGCAAAACAGTGTTTTAGTTTATGAATTTACAACGCAGATACAAATGACACATTCATGATTTTGTGTAATGATGACAACGTATACTCACGCGGACGATTGACTAGTTGATGGTGATGGCAAGAACGCTGTCGGGTGTTTTCTTTTCAAATGTTCCTTCATAGCCGTTGTGCTGCTATGATAGGCCATTTCCGCTCGACACAGTGTGCATACAACAACTGTCAAGTGTTTTGCTTTTTTCGCTGTGCTTATCCCACACTTGAAGGGATGTACCAATGCTGAATGTGGCTTCTGGATTTCACTCAAAAGACCAGACCGTAGTTACTTTTTCCTTTTATTTTCCTTTAGTTTGCAACAGTTTTTCCAACCAAGAAACAGCTTCTTTTTTCTTCTTTAGTCTTTTTAGCAGTCTTTAGCAGTGTTAGTAGACTTTAGTTTCTTTAGCTGTCATTAGCTGTCTTTAGTAGCCTTTAGTAGCCTTTAGCTTCTTTAGTAGGTGAAAAACCTTTAAGGACAAAACACCACAAGATTAACATGCTGTAGAAAATCAAATCAATTATCAATCCCATAATTTACAACTATTAATTAGGCTATCAAACTCTTAACCATTAAACAAGTGCAAGAAAATGGACACATCTTTTCCCTTTAAGTTAAAACAGATTTTAAATAAATTGTCTCAACATAAATGCACCAAGATACATATAAAATACATTTAAACCCAGAAACACAATAGATAAATGCAACAGAAAACCCAATATGCAAATACATAAATACCTAACCAATTAACCACCTATTTAGATACATATTTAAAATCCATATTCAATATAAATATATTATTAATTTAGCAGTGAAACACTCAATCTTAAACGCTGTCTACTGGTAGAAAAATGCCCCTTTTTCTATGACACCCCCCCCCCCCCAATCTCACCAGCGCAACAGGTGCGCCACACCCACGAAGAGAAATATTAAATCTTACATACTTTTGGCACAACTCTTGGTTATCTGTAATGAACTAAACCTTTTTCCACTCTGCGCTGGCGTCTTTTGTACTCCTTGATTTGACAAAGCTGTCTAATTACCGGGCTCGCGCACCAGCAGATGAGACGGGAGTGCGCCGCGTTATACCTGCGCGTGAACGTAAACTGATCGGCTCTGATCATATAAGCCGACGGGCCGAAATAATGCCGAATTATATACATTTCCTGGGGTTGCCTAGGTGAATAGGGATAAAGATAAAATATAATTTTATTAAGTGGGGTTTGGCTGGTTGCTAAGCAGCCACGGTTGCGAGCTCGCGCGTCAGCTGACGAGACAGCTGTTCACCGCTACAACATTATTAGGCCGTTTATTGAAATACTCCCACACTTTTGACGACTTTTGGCGTGCTTTTTTTCCCTAGCTCGCACCGCTCGCATCATCTGCTTTGCGCTCCGCCATGACGGCAGTGTGACGTAAATATGCGACGCGTCGAAGCATAAAAACGGCGTCGACGTATTTACGTAACCGATGACGTCGACTATGTCGACGCGTCGTTTCAGCCTTATTTCCATGGCCGAGCAGCTGCACAAAGTAAGGTCCATAAAGACATGGATGGCAGAGTCTGGTGTGGATGAACTTGACTGGCCTGCACAGAGTCCTGACCTGAACCTCGATAGAACCCCTTTGGGATAAATTAGAACGGAGACTGAGAGCCAGGCCTTCTCCACCAACATCAGTGTGTGACCTCACCAATGCGCTTTTGGAAGAATGGTGGAAAATTGCTACAAATACACTCCGCAACCTTGTGGACAGCCTTCCCAGAGGAGTTGAAGCTGTAATAGCTGCAAAAGGTCATATTGAACCCTATGGGTTAGGAATGGGATGGCACTTCAAGTTCATATGTGAGTCAAGGCAGGTAGTGTATTTCTGCACTTATGAGCACATTGTTGTGTACTAGACCAGTGGTCCCCAACCAACGGTACCGATTAGTACCGGGCCGCACAATAATTTTTTTTTTATTAAATCAACATAAAAAACACTATGTACATTATATATCAATATAGATCAATACAGTCTGCAGGGATACAGTCCGTAAGCACACATGATTGTATTTATTTATGAAAAAAAATATATATAATTAAAGCTGCAAGCAGCATTGGTCGGGCCCGCATATTTGGCAGGTGCTAGTCCTAAGTGTCCCAATACTTTTGTTCAGTTTTTCGTCACAAGTGTCCCAATACTTTTGTCTACTTGTAGTCCGAATTGTCCCAATACTTTTGTTTAGTGTACCTACCTTGTCTGCATTGTGTGGGCACGCTGGTGCTTCCTGCTTTTAAGCAGCCATCTTGAAAAAAACAGCTGCGCAGCAGCATCAGCGCAGCGGTTCTTTGAAGGGTCATAAAATCAAAACCGGAGCCGGTATTAAAACTCTTTCGCCAACTTTTAATCAGAAGGGTTCAATCTCTCTCCTGTGTTAGTTTGAAGTCGAAACAACAAACGCGCTCAGAGGAGATAATGTTTGAAGAAAGGTGACCGTTTTTTACAAAAATGTTGTGTTGAAGGGGGAATAGCAAACTTCCTGTAGATTTTTGCTGGGGGTTGTCAATTTATGAAATGTAGGTCTAAGTGAGACCTACGGAGAGGATTTTGTTTCATGTCTCTCCAACCTTCTCAGTGGGAGTTACAGGGAGTTGTGTAATTGTTTTCTTCCGAGGAGCAGTTTTTTCTCCGTTTTATTAAAAAATTGCGCTACAGCGCAATTTTTGAATTTGGGGTTAGGTTTTTTTTATTAGATCCCAATTTTTGCCAGTCCTGATGTGTGTGTTCAGTTTGGTGAGTTTTGAAGCATGTTAAGGGGGTCAAATTTCAGCTCAAAGAGGCAAAAGTGACTGTTTTTAGTACTTTTTTGTCTTGAAGGGGGAATTGCCAACTTCCTGTTGATTTTAGCCCGAGGATGTAAAATTATGAGAACTAGGTCTAAGTCAGACCTACATAGAGGATTTTGTTTCATGTCTTTCCGACCTTCCTAGTGGGAGTTACAGGCAGTCTAGTTTTTTTTTTTCTAGGGGGCGCTAGAGCGCAATTTTGAGTTTTGCGGTTCGTTTTTTTTACTAAAAGACAATTTTCGCAGGTCCTGATGTGTGCGTCAAATATGGTGAGTTTTGAAGCATGTTAAGTGGGTCAAATTGCAGCTCAAAGAGGCGGCCGGTATAATAATAATAATAAAACCTTACAAATTCAATAGGTCCTTATGTCCCATTGCATAAGGACTCCCACGCCCTAATACCCCCCCCACCCCCACACCCTCACCCCACCCCCCCGGTCCGCAGCTACAAAAAGGTTGGGGACCACTGTACTAGACAACTGATTCCCACGGAGTGGGGAGTGGAAACTTACGATTTTGGGTTAGGAGGAGAGGTGTTACATTCTTATGTTGGCGTTCTTTGTTTGGACCCCAGGTCGCAGAGCAAGGAAGGTGAGGTACAGGCAAGAAGTCGAGAGCGCTGGTGTCAAACTCAAGGCCCGGGGGCCAGATCTTGCCTGCCACATTGTTTTGAATGGCCCGTGAAAGCTTGGAAATAATATGCACGAATGAAGTACTTTATCTTTCTTTCTTTTTCTATTTTGACAGAAAAAAACGACATGTACTGCATAGTGATGTCCCGATACCAATATTTTGTTACCAGTATCGGTACCAAAACGTATTTCGATACTTTTCTAAATAAAGGGGAACTCAAAAAACATCATTATTGGCTTTATTCTAACAAAAAATCTTAGTGTACATGAAACATATGTTTATTATTGTAATTTAGTCCATAAATAAAATAGTGAACATACTAGACAACTTGTCTTTTAGTAGTAAGTAAACAAACAAAGACTCCTAATTAGTCGTATGCAGTAACATATTGTGTCATTTATACACCTATTATTTTGTCCACATTATGAGGGACAAACTGTAAAAAATTATTATTAATCCACTTGTTCATTTACTGTTAATATCTGCTTATATTCTCTTTTAACATGTTCTATCTACACTTCTGTTAAAATGTAATAATCACTTATTCTTCTCTTCTTTGATACTTTACATTAGTTTTGGATGATACCACACATTTAGGTATGGATCTGATACCAAGTAGTTACAGTATCATACATTGGTCATATTCAAAGTCCTCATGTGTCCAGGGACGTATTTTCTGAGCTTATAAACATAATATGAATTTTAAAAAAACGAAAGAAGATGTTGTGACAATAAAACATATCGATGTAATCATATTAGTATCGACTAGATAGGCTCCTGTACTTGGTATCATTGTCAGGTGTAGATCCACCCATGGCGTTTGTTTACATTGTGACACCGGTGAGCTATTGTATCCTCCTACGCTGTGTAGTGAAGCATGTTTAGCTATTTCTCCTCCTCCAGTGATAACGATACTTGTAAGAAACTTACTTGATTTGTCGCCACGGAGGCGAGGATTAGTGATTTAGAAGTAGCTAAAACACTTGCGTTTTGGACCAGTTGTTCCTCCCAGGGAATTCAAGTCACAAGTCGCTCCCAAGCTCTTTACGACACTTAAAGCTGAGTAGAAAAACCACCAGAGACAGAATAGGTATTTTGTAATATATTTGCAAAGCTTTGCATATATATATACATATATACATTTAGACCAGTCCAGCATAGAACATTCTATCGCGCCGCCAAGATGGTCTGTCCTCCCGACAAAAACCTTCTCCCGTCTTAAATGTGAAGTGAATTATATTTATATAGCGCTTTTCTCTAGTGACTCAAAGCGCTTTACATAGTGAAAATCTCTCTAGTCAAAACACATGCACATTATCTCTCTTTCTTACATTCCAAAGCTTCAAGGTTAACACACACAGTTTACTTGCAGACAAACAGAAAGAGAACAAATGGAAAAACACGAGCTGTTTTCAAATATGACTATGAAATAAAAGAGGTAACACTTAAATTCGGATATATGGAAATATCTGCCTCCGACACTAGCCATGTCTTAAAGCACCTCTTACTGAGGGTGTTTCAGTGTTATAACTTCACCTTTATCTTTACTTTTTTTTTTTGCGTCCGTTCTCCCTTTTCTGTCTACAAACTGTGTCTGCTTGTAAGTACTCTGTGTGTGTGCTAAGGCTGAAACGACGCGTCGACGTAGTCGACGTCATCGGTTACGTAAATACGTCGACGTCGTTTTTATGCTTCGACGCGTCGCATATTTACGTCACACTGCCGTCATGGCGGAGCGCAAAGCAGATGATGCGAGCGGTGCGAGCGAGGGAAAAAAAGCACGCCAAAAGTCGTCAAAAGTGTGGGAGTATTTCAATAAACAAATGTATATAATTCGGCATTATTTCGGCCAGTCGGCTTATAAAATCAGAGCCGATCAGTTTACGTTCGCGCGCAGGTATAACGCGGGGCGCTCCTGTCTCATCTGCTGGTGCGCGAGCCCGGTAATTAGACCGCTGTGTCAAATCAAGGAGTACAAAAGACGCCAGCGCAGAGTGGAAAAAGGTTTAGTTCATTACAGATAACCCAGAGTTGTGCCAAAAGTATGTAAGATTTAATATTTCTCTTCGTGGGTGTGGCGCACCTGTTGCGCTGGTGAGATGGGAGGGGGGGTTGTGTGCATGTAGCGTGCTTAGTCTGGAGGCTAAATACACACAGTGTGTTATGTAACTGTTGTTTAGTGTTGATATTCTTTGCTTAGTTTGATAAATGTTGGAGCAGTTTGCTTCATCAGGAGGGTGAAGTCGCTCAATTTAAAGTGTTGGATTTAACTGTGTTGGATCATTGGCTGCTGGTGAGGGCGTAGAAAAAGGGGCATTTTTCTACCAGTAGACAGCGTTTAAGATTGAGTGTTTCACTGCTAAATTAATAATATATTTATATTGAATATGGATTTTAAATATGTATCTAAATAGGTGGTTAATTGTTTAGGTATTTATGTATTTGCATATTGGGGTTTCTGTTGCATTTATCTATTGTGTTTCTGGTGTTAAATGTATTTTATATGTATCTTGGTGCATTTATGTTGAGACAATTTATTTAAAATCTGTTTTAACTTAAAGGGAAAAGATGTGTCCATTTTCTTGCACTTGTTTAATGGTTAAGAGTTTGATAGCTAATTAATAGTTGTAAATTATGGGATTGATAATTGATTGATTTTTTACAGCATGTTAATCTTGTGGTGTTTTGTCCTTAAAGGTTTTTCACCTACTAAAGAAGCTAAAGGCTACTAAAAGCTACTAAAGGCTACTAAAGACAGCTAATGACAGCTAAAGAAACTAAAGTCTATTAACACTGCTAAAGACTGCTAAAAAGACTAAAGAAGAAAAAAGAAGCTGTTTCTTGGTTGGAAAAACTGTTGCAAACTAAAGGAAAATAAAAGGAAAAAGTAACTACGGTCTGGTCTTTTGAGTGAAATCCAGAAGCCACATTCAGCATTGGTACATCCCTTCAAGTGTGGGATAAGCACAGCGAAAAAAGCAAAACACTTGACAGTTGTTGTATGCACACTGTGTCAAGCGGAAATGGCCTATCATAGCAGCACAACGGCTATGAAGGAACATTTGAAAAGAAAACACCCGACAGCGTTCTTGCCATCACCATCAACTAGTCAATCGTCCGCGTGAGTATACATTGTCATCATTACACAAAATCATGAATGTGTCATTTGTATCTGCGTTGTAAATTCATAAACTAAAACACTGTTTCGCACTGAGAGGCGCGTTTGGCGTGCCTGTTCAGTGTTTACAAAGACGCGCTCCTCTTTAACGCTAACGTTAATTAGTTGTGCAAATACCTTTTACAACATTAACAGTTACATATACTATGTACAAACCAACAATTAACTTTCACTTTAATCATACTATCATTGTTGTGTTATTAAGCAAAATAAGCAATACTTTTACTTTTGTTGAAATGTTTACACTGTTACAGAATATTTTGTTTTGCACTTTTTTGTATTGGATGTTTATCTTTATTTTTGCACATTTTAAAGCAAAATAAGCAATACTTTTACTTTAGAAATGCTTATACTATTCCAGAATATTAAGATTTGCACTGGATGTTTACTTTTGTATTTGCACATTAAAAAGCAAATAAGCTACTTTTAATTTTGTTAAATGTTAAAAGTTTTAAATGTTTACATTGTTACAGAATATTTTGTCATGTTGTTGTCAATGTTGACTGAGTGGCCATACTTTTTTTTTTGTATATAAAAGTCATGCCTTTTGAAAAAACTGGCCAACATTTATTTTTTCATCTTCATTTTAAATTAAAAAAAAAATCGGTAAAAGGAAAAATAATCTATAGATTAATCGAAAAAATAATGTATAGATTAACCAATTAATCGAAAAAATAATCTATAGATTAATCGATAGAAAAATAATCGTTAGCTGCAGCCTTAGTGTGTGCGCTGCCCAACATGCTCCTCTGCTCGTGAAAACCAGCAATGTCACCACGTGACGACGACGTGCCGTCATGCCCGTAAAAATGGTAATACTAACCGTCGGGAGTTTTACTTCAGTTCTCATTATGACTGTTCATTGTTACGTGCATTCTTTGAACAAATTGAGTCGATAGCTGTTGAGGTTCTGTTGTTAAGTGGAACGTCAAGCCCAACATCTGCACCTTGATGACCCCGACGTGATCGTTGCAGCTTTAAGAGACTTTATTTACGCCCCCTTTCTATCTTTCTACTCTTCCAACACTTCCTCTCACGTGCTAATTCTTTCAAGAACGAGCAGGAGTTGCCAAGTTCACAGACGAGGGCAAAAAAAAAAAAAAGGTGTTTAAAGCAAAGCCAGGCCTTAAAGAGACAGTTCCCCCCCCAGAAGATGAAGTGCATAAAAGACTGGGAGAATATAAAAAGTTTTTTTTTTTCCTCTTTTATCAATATTTTGTCAGGCCCGGGATAAAACACCATAATAAGATGCTTCATCTTACTTATTTTCTCTTTACTTTTTGCTGCCTTATCATAGACTGTTTTGTGAGGGGGTGTGTGTTTTTGCATGCAGGACACACACACACACACACACACACACACACACACACACACACACACACACACACACACACACACACACACACACAGTGTCAAAAAGTCTCTCAGGGCTGTGCTATCTGCACTCTACATGCAGTAATTAAAACTACAAACTCTGCTAAACCAGGTGCACTGTGCACGTGTGTGCGCGTGTGTATGTGTGTGTTTGTGCGTTTCTGTAAGTGTGTGTGTGTGTGTGTGTGTGTGTGTGTGTGTGCGGATGTATCCACAGCAGGCTGTTGGGGGCGATGGTGGAGCATTGTGAATGTGTAAATAGGCTGTAATGCTGATGTGATGTTTTGGCCTTTGGCACTGGAGCTTAAATGGCTTTACTCTTTATGGCTAATTCACACACACACACACACACACACACACACACACACACACACACACACACACACACACACACACACACACACCCCACAAATATTGCCCCCGCAAACAGAGTGTTGGAGTTGAATTGCGTTGGTGTTTATTTGGAACATGCATGCATATAACATGATGCATCACACATGCATGCATGCAACATGATGCATCACACATGCATGCATGCAACATGATGCATCACACATGCATGCATGCAACATGATACATCACACATGCATGCATGCAACATGATGCATCACACATGCATGCATGCAACATGATGCATCACACATGCATGCATGCAACATGATGCATCACACATGCATGCATGCAACATGATGCATCACACATGCATGCATGCAACATGATGCATCACACATGCATGCATGCAACATGATACATCACACATGCATGCATGCAACATGATGCATCACACATGCATGCAACATGATACATCACACATGCATGCATGCAACATGATGCATCACACATGCATGCATGCAACATGATGCATCACACATGCATGCATGCAACATGATGCATCACGCATGCATGCATGCAACATGATACATCACACATGCATGCATGTGACGGCGTGGCGAAGTTGGTAGAGTAGCCGTGCCAGCAATCGGAGGGTTGCTGGTTACTGGGGTTCAATCCCCACCTTCTACCATCCTAGTCACGTCCGTTGTGTCCTTGGGCAAGACACTTCACCCCTTGCTCCTGATGGCTGCTGGTTAGCGCCTGGCATGGCAGCTCCCGCCATCAGTGTTCAGGTCAGGGGAGTTGGCAGGCCAATCGAGAACAGTAATGCCATGGTCAGTACACCAGTTACTGGTGGTTTTGGCACTGTGGGCAGGTGCCAGATCATGCTGGAAAATGAAATCATCATCTCCATAGAGCTTTTCAACAGATGGAAGCATGTAGCATGGTCCCCACATCTGCGGTCCCCTCCAAGGTTTCTCATTGTTATCCCATTGGGTTGACTTTTTCTTAGGGATGTCTCGATCCGATATTTGGATCGGATCGGCCGCCGATATTTGCAAAAAAATGCGTATCGGCAAGGCATGGGAAAATGCCGATCCAGTTAAAAAAAACAACTCTGCTCCGTGTTTTCCAACGCACCTATTTAAATAGTACATTCCACTTTTCTGCTGCTCCCTATAATTTCCGTTCCGCATTTTCCAGCACACCTTCAACACATCCACAGGTCTGTGAATTCTCACGCAGTTGCTTTTAGCTGCTGGCATTACACGACAGGCTCTTCGCACTCTTTTCTGTGTCTCCCTCTCACAGACAGCAAGTGCACCTTCTTACATACGTCACATACTGTCACGACATACGTCACATACTGTCACGTCATACGTCACATACGCATAAGCCCTCCCCGAGCAGAGAGGCAGCAGCATGGCTAACGTTAGCTGTGATGCTAGCGCAGCCGTGTGACCAACGTTCTCTCTAAGGTGCGCGCTTGTGCAATTGCGCACTGTTTAAACGTCCTCTGCGCATAGCAATTATATGCCACGCACAAAATCAAATAAAAAAATAAGCGCATAACAATTTTCGACACACGGACACGACAGAGAAAACCGTTTTCGTCATCATTGTTCAAATATTATAACGTCTGTCGAGACGCTTATCATAGTTCGGTGCCACACGTCCACACCATCAAAATGCAGAGGCAAAAATTTCCACATCAACACCGTATGAAAAAATTAGTGATTTTTTTAGTTGTGATTTCTTTCTCTGCATGAAAGTTTAAAAGTAGCATATATTAATGCAGTATGAAGAAGAATGTTTTAATGTAGACATGCAAGCCTTGAAAGAAAATGTTGAAAATCAAGACTACATTTCCTGCAAATGGGTGCATTTCTACCCTATATTTTAACTTTACATTTATTCTCATATCAAACTCTTTTGGCTGTCTTTTTGACACTTACCCTCCACACCCTGGATTATAAATAATGTAAATAATTCAATGTGATTATCTTGTGTGATGACTGTATTATGATGATAGTATATATCTGATAGTATATATCTGTATCATGAATCAATTTAAGTGGACCCCGACTTAAACAAGTGTAAAAACTTATTGGGGTGTTACCATTTAGTGGTCAATTGTACGGAATATGTACTTCACTGTGCACCCTACTAATAAAAGTCTCAATCAATCAATCAAAACACATAGAATCATCATACTGCTGTGATTATATGCATCAAGTGTTCATTCAAGGCTAAGGCAAAATATGGAGATATATATCGTGTATCGCAATATGGCCTTAAAATATGGCAATATTAAAAAAAGGCCATATCGCCCAGCCCTAGTTTCAATGATGCCATTTCTGTTTGTCATGTATAATTTTGTCTATTTTGTGTTTATCCTTGAATAAACAGGTCAGTTTCTTGTTACCAACCATTGTGTATTATTCAAACTCCCCTAATTCAGCTGGCTAGTTGTTATCAAGAGTACTAAAACCCTTTTCAACATGATTCTGACAACTAAGTAGGCTAAATAACTTTAAACTTTAATACATGCTCGGATAGGCCAGTATCGGTCAGTATCGGTATCGGTCAGTATCGGTATCGGATCGGAAGTGCAAAAACCTGGATCGGGACATCCCTACTTTTTCCTTGCCCTGATGTGGGATCTGAGCCGAGGATGTCGTTGTGGCTTGTGCAGCCCTTTGAGACACTCATGATTTAGGGCTATAAAAGTGAACATTGATTGATTGATAATTGATTATTCAACTTCAGGTGGGAAAAAAAATGTGTGTATATATATATATTTTTTTGTTTGTTATTTTTTAATTTATTTTTTATTTAAAAAAAAAAAAAAAAATTATATATACATATATATATATTTTTATTATTATTTTTAAATTTAAAAAAAATAACAAAAAAATATATGTATATGTATATATGTTTTATTTTTTATTTTTTTCACCTGAAGTTGAATTAGATCCCTGACATCACATGGACAAAGATAATACCTTCTGGAGGAAAGTTCTGTGGTCAGATGAAACAAAAACCGCATAAAAGAAGCAAACTTCATGAATGTTTTTTGTGACCAACAAGTACAGGTAAAAGCCAGTAAATTAGAATATTTTGAAAAACTTGATTTATTTCAGTAATTGCATTCAAAAGGTGTAACTTGTACATTATATTTATTCATTGCACACAGACTGATGCATTCAAATGTTTATTTCATTTAATTTTCATGATTTGAAGTGGCAACAAATGAAAATCCAAAATTCCGTGTGTCACAAAATTAGAATATTACTTAAGGCTAATACAAAAAAGGGATTTTTAGAAATGTTGGCCAACTGAAAAGTATGAAAATGAAAAATATGAGCATGTACAATACTCAATACTTGGTTGGAGCTCCTTTTGCCTCAATTACTGCGTTAATGCGGCGTGGCATGGAGTCGATGAGTTTCTGGCACTGCTCAGGTGTTATGAGAGCCCAGGTTGCTCTGATAGTGGCCTTCAACTCTTCTGCGTTTTTGGTCTGGCATTCTGCATCTTCCTTTTCACAATACCCCACAGATTTTCTATGGGGCTAAGGTCAGGGGAGTTGGCGGGCCAGTTTAGAACAGAAATACCATGGTCCGTAAACCAGGCACGGGTAGATTTTGCGCTGTGTGCAGGCGCCAAGTCCTGTTGGAACTTGAAATCTCCATCTCCATAGAGCAGGTCAGCAGCAGGAAGCATGAAGTGCTCTAAAACTTGCTGGTAGACGGCTGCGTTGACCCTGGATCTCAGGAAACAGAGTGGACCGACACCAGCTGGACTGCTGCTGAGTGGTCCAAAGTCATGTTTTCTGACGAAAGCAAATTTTGCATTTCCTTTGGAAATCGAGGTCCCAGAGTCTGGAGGAAGACAGGAGAGGCACAGGATCCACGTTGCCTGAAGTCTAGTGTAAAGTTTCCATTGTTTGGGGTGCCATGTCATCTGCTGGTGTCGGTCCACTCTGTTTCCTGAGATCCAGGATCAACGCAGCCGTCTACCAGCAAGTTTTAGAGCACTTCATGCTTCCTGCTGCTGACCTGCTCTATGGAGATGGAGATTTCAAGTTCCAACAGGACTTGGCGCCTGCACACAGCGCAAAATCTACCCGTGCCTGGTTTACGGACCATGGTATTTCTGTTCTAAACTGGCCCGCCAACTCCCCTGACCTTAGCCCCATAGAAAATCTGTGGGGTATTGTGAAAAGGAAGATGCAGAATGCCAGACCAAAAACGCAGAAGAGTTGAAGGCCACTATCAGAGCAACCTGGGCTCTCATAACACCTGAGCAGTGCCAGAAACTCATGGACTCCATGCCACGCCGCATTAACGCAGTAATTGAGGCAAAAGGAGCTCCAACCAAGTATTGAGTATTGTACATGCTCATATTTTTCATTTTCATACTTTTCAGTTGGCCAACATTTCTAAAAAATCCCTTTTTTGTATTAGCCTTAAGTAATATTCTAATTTTGTGACACACGGAATTTTGGATTTTCATTTGTTGCCACTTCAAATCATCAAAATTAAATGAAATAAACATTTGAATGCATCAGTCTGTGTGCAATGAATAAATATAATGTACAAGTTACACCTTTTGAATGCAATTACTGAAATAAATCAAGTTTTTCAAAATATTCTAATTTACTGGCTTTTACCTGTATATATACATTTAGACCAGTCCAGCATAGAACATTCTATCGCGCCGCCAAGATGGTCTGTCCTCCCGACAAAAACCCTCTCCCCTCTTAAATCTCTCGAGTCAAAACACGTGCACATTATCTCTCTTTCTTACATTCCAAAGCTTCAAGGTTAACACACACAGTTTACTTGCAGACAAACAGAAAGAGAACAAATGGAAAAACACGAGCTGTTTTCAAATATCCATCCATCCATTTTCTACCGCTTATTCTCTTTGGGGTCGCGGGGGGCGCTGGAGCCTATCTCAGCTACAATCGGGCGGAAGGCGGGGTATGACTATGAAATAAAAGAAGTAACACTTATATTCGGATATATGGAAATATCTGCCTCCGACACTAGCCATGTCTTAAAGCAGCTCTTCCTGAGGGTGTTTCAGTGTTATAACTTCATCTTTATCTTTACTTTTTTTTTTTTTGCGTCCGTTCTCCCTTTTCTGTCTACACACTGTGTCTGCTTGTACCGTATTTTCCGCACCATAAGGCGCCCTGGGTTATAAGCCACGCCTTCAATGAACGGCATATTTCAAAACTTTGTCCACCTATAAGCCGCCCCGTGTTGTAAGCCGCATCTAACTGCGCTAAAGGAATGTCATAAAAACAGTCAGATAGGTCAGTCAAACTTTAATAATATATTAAAACCAGCGTGATGTGGGCGCGCATGGAGTCGTATATCAACATGGACAGAGCTGCGTGAAAAAAGCCACCCGGCCTCTTCGCGTAAACTTAAACTTACCTTAACCACTCGCTCATCTTTTCTTCATCCATCCCTTCGAGTTAGCTTTTATGATGACGCCGGCTGGAAAGGTCTCTTTTGGCAAGGTCTTCCTTTTGAATATCACCATGGGTGGAAGTTTCTGGCCATTAGCATGGCAAGCTAGAACCACAGTGAAGGATGACTTCTCATTCCCTGTGGTGCGAATATTCACCGTACGTGCTCCCGTTGTATCCACAGTGCGGTTCACAGGAATATCAGTTGCTGTGAAATAGTAATCCGTGTGCGGATGGAGAGATTGCGTCTTTTCATGAACCGGATCCCTGTCGCTTAGTAGGAGCCATTTTGTGGTCTTTACAGATGTAAACACACAAAGGAAATGAAACGTACGGTAATATCCGCGCGCTTTTTCTTTTTCTACGCGGGCGGGTGGTTGCTTACAGTAGAAGAAGAAGCGCTTCCTGTTCTATGGGGGCGGGTGCTTACCTTGGCGGTTGCTTGCGTAGAAGAAGAAGCACTTCCTCTTCTACGGGGAAAAAAGATGGCGGCTGTTTACCGTAGTTGCGAGACCGAAACTTTATGAAAATGAATCTTAATATTAATCCATATATAAAGCGCACCGGGTTATAAGGCGCACTGTCAGCTTTTGAGAAAATTTGTGGTTTTTAGGTGCGCCTTATAGTGCGGAAAATACGGTAAGTACTCTGTGTGTGTGCGCTGCCGAACATGCTCCTCTGCTCGTAAAAACCAGCTATGTCACCACGTGACGACGACGTGCCGTCATGCCCGTAAAAATGCTAATACTAACCGTCGGGAGTTTTACTTCAGTTCTCATTATGACTGTTCATTGTTACGTGCCTTCTTTGAACAAATTGAGTCGATAGCTGTTGAGGTTCTCGTTGTTAAGTGGAACGTCAAGCCCAACATCTGCACCTTGATGACCCCGACGTGATCGTTGTAGCTTTAACTTTATTTACACCCCCTTTCTATCTTTCTACTCTTCCAACACTTCCTCTCACGTGCTAATTCTTTCAAGAACGAGCAGCAGTTGCCAAGTTCACAGACGAGGGCAAAAAAAAAAAAAAGGTGTTTAAAGCAAAGCCAGGCCTTAAAGAGACAGTTCCCCCCCCCAGAAGATGAAGTGCATAAAAGACTGGGAGAATATAAAAAGTTTTTTTTTTTTCCTCTTTTATCAATATTTTGTCAGGCCCGGGATAAAACACCTTAATAAGATGCTTCATCTTACTTATTTTCTCTTTACTTTTTGCTGCCTTATCATAGACTGTTTTGTGAGGGGGGGGGTGTTTTTGCATGCAGGACACACACACACACACACACACACACACACACACACACACACACACACACACACACACACACACAGTGTCAAAAAGTCTCTGAGGGCTGTGCTATCTGCACTCTACATGCAGTAATTAAAACTACAAACTCTGCTAAACCAGGTGCACTGTGCACGTGTGTGTGTGTGTGTGTGTGTGTGTGTGTGTGCATGCGTTTGTGTGTGTGTGTGTGTGTGTGTGTGTGTGTGTGTGTGTGTGTGTGTGTGTGCGGATGTATCCACAGCAGGCTGTTGGGGGCGATGGTGGAGCATTGTGAATGTGTAAATAGGCTGTAATGCTGATGTGATGTTTTGGCCTTTGGCACTGGAGCTTAAATGGCTTTACTCTTTATGGCTAATTCACACACACACACACACACACACACACACACACACACACACACACACACACACACACACACACACACACACCCCACAAATATTGCCCCCGCAAACAGAGAGTGTTGGAGTTGAATTGCGTTGGTGTTTATTTGGAACATGCATGCATATAACATGATGCATCACACATGCATGCATGCAACATGATGCATCACACATGCATGCATGCAACATGATGCATCACACATGCATGCATGCAACATGATGCATCACACATGCATGCATGCAACATGATACATCACACATGCATGCATGCATGTGACGACGTGGCGAAGTTGGTAGAGTAGCCGTGCCAGCAATCGGAGGGTTGCTGGTTACTGGGGTTCAATCCCCACCTTCTACCATCCTAGTCACGTCCGTTGTGTCCTTGGGCAAGACACTTCACCCCTTGCTCCTGATGGCTGCTGGTTAGCGCCTTGCATGGCAGCTCCCGCCATCAGTGTTCAGGTCAGGGGAGTTGGCAGGCCAATCGAGAACAGTAATGCCATGGTCAGTGCACCAGTTACTGGTGGTTTTGGCACTGTGGGCAGGTGCCAGATCATGCTGGAAAATGAAATCATCATCTCCATAGAGCTTTTCAACAGATGGAAGCATGTAGCATGGTCCCCACATCTGCCGTCCCCTCCAAGGTTTCTCATTGTTATCCCATTGGGTTGACTTTTTCTTAGGGATGTCTCGATCCGATATTTGGATCGGATCGGCCGCCGATATTTGCAAAAAAATGCGTATCGGCAAGGCATGGGAAAATGCCGATCCAGTTAAAAAAAACAACTCTGCTCCGTGTTTTCCAACGCACCTATTTAAATAGTACATTCCACTTTTCTGCTGCTCCCTATAATTTCCGTTCCGCATTTTCCAGCACACCTTCAACACATCCACAGGTCTGTGAATTCTCACGCAGTTGCTTTTAGCTGCTGGCATTACACGACAGGCTCTTCTCACTCTTTCCTGTGTCTCCCTCTCACAGACAGCGAGCGCACCTTCTTACACACGTCACATACTGTCACGACATACGTCACATACTGTCACGTCATACGTCACATACGCATAAGCCCTCCCCGAGCAGAGAGGTAGCAGCATGGCTAACGTTAGCTGTGATGCTAGCGCAGCCGTGTGACCAACGTTCTCTCTAAGGTGCGCGCTTGTGCAATTGCGCACTGTTTAAACGTCCTCTGCGCATAGCAATTATATGCCACGCACAAAATCAAATAAAAAAATAAGCGCATAACAATTTTCGACACACGGACACGACAGAGAAAACAGTTTTCGTCATCATTGTTCAAATATTATAACGTCTGTCGAGACGCTTATCTCCGTTCGGTGCCACACGTCCACACCATCAAAATGCAGAGGCAAACATTTCCACATCAACACCGTATGAAAAAATTAGTGATTTTTTTTAGTTGTGATTTCTTTCTCTGCATGAAAGTTTAAAAGTAGCATATATTAATGCAGTATGAAGAAGAATGTTTTAATGTAGACATGCAAGCCTTGAAAGAAAATGTTGAAAATCAAGACTACATTTCCTGTAAATGGGTGCATTTCTACCCTATATTTTAACTTTAGATTTATTCTCATATCAAACTCTTTTGGCTGTCTTTTTGACACTTACATCCGGCGCCCCCCTCCACACCCTGGATTATAAATAATGTAAATAATTCAATGTGATTATCTTGTGTGATGACTGTATTATGATGATAGTATATATCTGATAGTATATATCTGTATCATGAATCAATTTAAGTGGACCCCGACTTAAACAAGTGTAAAAACTTATTGGGGTGTTACCATTTAGTGGTCAATTGTACGGAATATGTACTTCACTGTGCAACCTACTAATAAAAGTCTCAATCAATCAATCAAAACACATAGAATCATCATACTGCTGTGATTATATGCATCAAGTGTTCATTCATGGCTAAATATGGAGATATATATGGTGTATCGCAATATGGCCTTAAAATATGGCAATATTAAAAAAAGGCCATATCGCCCAGCCCTAGTTCAATGATGCCATTTCTGTTTGTCATGTATAATTTTGTCTATTTTGTGTTTATCCTTGAATAAACAGGTCAGTTTCTTGTTACCAACCATTGTGTATTATTCAAACTCCCCTAATTCAGCTGGCTAGTTGTTATCAAGAGTACTAAAACCCTTTTCAACATGATTCTGACAACTAAGTAGGCTAAATAACTTTAAACTTTAATACATGCTCGGATAGGCCAGTATCGGTCAGTATCGGTATCGGATCGGAAGTGCAAAAACCTGGATCGGGACATCCCTACTTTTTCCTTGCCCTGATGTGGGATCTGAGCCGAGGATGTCGTTGTGGCTTGTGCAGCCCTTTGAGACACTCATGATTTAGGGCTATAAAAGTGAACATTGATTGATTGATAATTGATTATTCAACTTCAGGTGGGAAAAAAAATGTGTGTATATATATATTTTTTTTTGTTTGTTATTTTTTAATTTATTTTTTATTTAAAAAAAAAAAAAAAATTATATATACATATATATATTTTTTTATTATTATTTTTAAATTTAAAAAAAATAACAAAAAAATATATGTATATGTATATATGTTTTATTTTTTTATTTTTTTCACCTGAAGTTGAATTAGATCCCTGACATCACATGGACAAAGATAATACCTTCTGGAGGAAAGTTCTGTGGTCAGATGAAACAAAAACTGCATAAAAGAAGCAAACTTCATGAATGTTTTTTGTGATCAACAAGTACAGGTAAAAGCCAGTAAATTAGAATATTTTGAAAAACTTGATTTATTTCAGTAATTGCATTCAAAAGGTGTAACTTGTACATTATATTTATTCATTGCACACAGACTGATGCATTCAAATGTTTATTTCATTTAATTTTGATGATTTGAAGTGGCAACAAATGAAAATCCAAAATTCCGTGTGTCACAAAATTAGAATATTACTTAAGGCTAATACAAAAAAGGGATTTTTAGAAATGTTGGCCAACTGAAAAGTATGAAAATGAAAAATATGAGCATGTACAATACTCAATACTTGGTTGGAGCTCCTTTTGCCTCAATTACTGCGTTAATGCGGCGTGGCATGGAGTCGATGAGTTTCTGGCACTGCTCAGGTGTTATGAGAGCCCAGGTTGCTCTGATAGTGGCCTTCAACTCTTCTGCGTTTTTGGGTCTGGCATTCTGCATCTTCCTTTTCACAATACCCCACAGATTTTCTATGGGGCTAAGGTCAGGGGAGTTGGCGGGCCAGTTTAGAACAGAAATACCATGGTCCGTAAACCAGGCACGGGTAGATTTTGCGCTGTGTGCAGGCGCCAAGTCCTGTTGGAACTTGAAATCTCCATCTCCATAGAGCAGGTCAGCAGCAGGAAGCATGAAGTGCTCTAAAACTTGCTGGTAGACGGCTGCGTTGACCCTGGATCTCAGGAAACAGAGTGGACCGACACCAGCTGGACTGCTGCTGAGTGGTCCAAAGTCATGTTTTCTGACGAAAGCAAATTTTGCATTTCCTTTGGAAATCGAGGTCCCAGAGTCTGGAGGAAGACAGGAGAGGCACAGGATCCACGTTGCCTGAAGTCTAGTGTAAAGTTTCCATTGTTTGGGGTGCCATGTCATCTGCTGGTGTCGGTCCACTCTGTTTCCTGAGATCCAGGGTCAACGCAGCCGTCTACCAGCAAGTTTTAGAGCACTTCATGCTTCCTGCTGCTGACCTGCTCTATGGAGATGGAGATTTCAAGTTCCAACAGGACTTGGCGCCTGCACACAGCGCAAAATCTACCCGTGCCTGGTTTACGGACCATGGTATTTCTGTTCTAAATTGGCCCGCCAACTCCCCTGACCTTAGCCCCTTAGAAAATCTGTGGGGTATTGTGAAAAGGAAGATGCAGAATGCCAGACCCAAAAACGCAGAAGAGTTGAAGGCCACTATCAGAGCAACCTGGGCTCTCATAACACCTGAGCAGTGCCAGAAACTCATCGACTCCATGCCACGCCGCATTAACGCAGTAATTGAGGCAAAAGGAGCTCCAACCAAGTATTGAGTATTGTACATGCTCATATTTTTCATTTTCATACTTTTCAGTTGGCCAACATTTCTAAAAATCCCTTTTTTTGTATTAGCCTTAAGTAATATTCTAATTTTGTGACACACGGAATTTTGGATTTTCATTTGTTGCCACTTCAAATCATCAAAATTAAATGAAATAAACATTTGAATGCATCAGTCTGTGTGCAATGAATAAATATAATGTACAAGTTACACCTTTTGAATGCAATTACTGAAATAAATCAAGTTTTTCAAAATATTCTAATTTACTGGCTTTTACCTGTATGTGCTCCAATCACTACATCACAAAAAAATAAGAGTTGTAGAAATGATTGTAAACTCAAGACAGCCATGACATGATGTTCTTTACGAGCGTATGTGCACTTTTGACCAGGACTGTGTATGATAATAGCTTCAATGCAGAGGCCACTTGTTTTTCCACTCTACTGCTACTTTAAAGAGTGCAGCTTCAGTGGCTGATTTGTGTGGAAATGAGCGCACGGTGGGAGGAGCCTTCAGCGTGTGTGCTGTGTGAAGCGCAGCACGTGTGAACCTGCCGTCCCCTGGAGAGCAGCCAAACGGGATCAAGTGCGGCGGAATTTCCTTAGCTAGCGGCGACAAACACATCAATTACCGCCGACATTGACGCTCGGCCCGGCTCTCCCTCTGATCCCTGCCATCCCCTTCCTCCTCTTGGCCGGCGCATCCGTAAGAGGCGCCGCGGGGGAATTAGGCAAACATATGCAAAAAGGCAGACTCGGATGTGCGGCGCCTTGCCATTGTCTATAAAAAAAAAAAAAAAAAAGCTCTAAATATGCAAATGAGGGGGCGGGGGCGTGCAGGTGGCTTTGCATGTTGAAACACAGCCTGTGGGAACATCTTCACACTTTCATGTCCTCCTTAATTCCTCTTTGCGCCTATTGTGGCTCCAGCAGCCTTGTCTCAGCCTCGCGCCGCAATCAATCACCCGCGTGTCAAGAGAACCTCGCCACCGGGGGGAAATATTAGCCAGGGCCGCTGATTGGCAGGTAGAAACGTTGGCGCCGGGCCCTCGTATTGCCACGGCTGCAGAGTGAGAAACCGCACGCGTCTCTAATTACGGCGGAATATCTTTCCGCTAATCAACACGCCATCCGATTCGTGGATGCCGCATCCCCCCCCAGAGACGCTGCACAGGAAGCGTTTGTTTGAAGCTGATCTCACTCTGTGTCGTTTTCACAGTTGACGAGGATATAAATAGAGATGTCACCATCATATTTACCTTTTACCGTATTTTTCAAACTATAAGGCGCACTTAAAATCCTTTAATTTTCTCAAAAATATAACCTTATAACACGGTGCGCCTAATGTACCGCATAAATCTGGTTGTGCTTACCCTGTTACGGTACAGGGGGAAGAAGAAGATGGCACAGAATGCAGGGACATAGTTAGCTCTATTTATTAACATACAGTCCTGGTCAAAAGTCATACTTGCCAACCCTCCCGGATTTTCCGGGAGACTCCCGAAAGTCAGCGCCTCTCCCGAAAACCTCCCGGGACAAATTTTCTCCCGAAAATCTCCCGAAATTCAGGCGGACTCAGGTCCTCCACAATATAAAAAAGCGTACCTGCCCAGTCACGTTATAACTGTAGAATGATGGAGGGCGAGTTCTTGGTTTCTTATGTGGGTTTATTGTTAGGCAGTTTCATTAACGTCCTCCCAGCGTGGCAACAACACACAACAACAGCAGTCACTTTTTTGTATACCGTAAAGCAGTTCGTCTGCCGTAAACAGCAATGTTGTGACACTCTTAAACAGGACAATACTGCCATCTAGTGCATTTGATGAAAGCACTTTTGTGCGTGCCACACAGCAATGCTCAGAGAGGGTGTTCAGCATGGTTCGAAAAATAGTGACAGAGAATAGAACAAGGATGGACAATTCAACCCTTAACTCAACAATGAGTAGATGAGTGTTATGTGTGTGTGTATACGTGTAAATAAATGAACACTGAAATTCAAGTATTTCTTTTATATATATATCCATCCATTTTCTACCGCTTATTCCCTTTTGGGGTCGCGGGGGGCGCTGGAGCCTATCTCAGCTACAACCGGGCGGAAGGCGGGGTACACCCTGGACAAGTCGCCACCTCATCGCAGGGCCAACACAGATAGACAGACAACATTCACACTCACATCCACACACTAGGGCCAATTTAGTGTTGCCAATCAACCTATCCCCAGGTGCATGTTTTTGGAAGTGGGAGGAAGCCGGAGTACCCGGCGGGGAGAACATGCAAACTCCACACAGAAAGATCCCGAGCCCGGGATTGAACCCAAGACTATATATATATATATATATTAGAGATGCGCGGTTTGCGGGCACAACCGCGGAGTCCGCGGATTATCCGCGGATCGGGCGGATGAAATTAAAAAAAATTAGATTTTATCCGCGGGTCGGGTCGGGTCGGGTGGTTGAAATAGAAAAAAATTGATTTTAAATAGATTCAGGCGGGTGGCAGTTAAACCAATTGGGAAATATATATACATAGTTAAATGTTGTTACCCACATACGAAAAACGAGCAGGCACCTGCTGCATATGCCACAACAGAAGAAAAAAAAGAAGAAGAGATGGACACTTTTACGGAGCGGAGAAGGGACGCCTCGCCGGGGTCCGGGACCGAGGCCCTTCCCCCGAGAGGGCCCCACCGGGAGCCGTAGCTGAGGTGATCCGCGAGAAGGGCCCGACGCACGTCCAGGGTCACCACCGCGCCCACCGCACCGACACCCCGCCTCGTCCGCCTTCGCCGTGGCCGGCGTCACGCGCAGCAGGTAAGCAGCTTACCTGCCCGCCACCCCCGTGGCCGGGGGCTCGTAACAGGGGTCACTCCGCGCGCTCCGCCCGCGCAGCTTACCTGCCCGCCACCCCTGTTGCCGGGGGCGCGTAACAGGGGTCACTCCGCGCTGTGCGCTCACGAAAGGGGTGGGGCTCACCCTGGTTGATATAGACAGCAGGACGGTGGCCATGGACGTCGGAACCCGCTAAGGAGTGTGTAACAACCCACCTGCCGAATCAACTAGCCCTGAAAATGGATGGCGCTGGAGCGTTGGGCCCATACCCGGCCGTCGCCGGCAGCGAGACGCGCTTAGAGGTGCGCTCAGCGCGGCTCCCATATGATTGCGCACTGGTGTGCGTCTTGGTCGTGACAGCGTGGCACGCGAATGTCTGTGCTGCATTGGATCAGTCTCCTTTCTTTAACAGGCAAAAGCTTTATAACCTCACTAATGCCTTGCATCGTCTATATTAGATATATAACAACGGGCGGGTGCGCAGGCGGGTGCGGTTCTGATCAAATGTTACATCGGGTGGATGGCGGATGGTTGACGACTTTCTGATGCGGTTGCGGATGAAATAATTGCCTATCCGCGCATCTCTAATATATATATATATATATATATATATATATATATATATATATATATATGAAATACTTGACTTGGTGAATTCTAGCTGTAAATATACTCCTCCCCTTTTAGCCACGCCCCCAACCACGCCCCCGTCCCACCCCGACCACGCCCACCCCCACGCCCTCCCCCCACCTCCCGAAATCGGAGGTCTCAAGGTTGGCAAGTATGTCAAAAGTGTACATACACGTGTAAAGAACATCATGTCATGGCTGTCTTGACTTTACAATCATTTCTACAACTCTTATTTTTTTGTGATGTAGTGATTGGAGCACATACTTGTTGCTCACAAAAAACATTCATGAAGTTTGCTTCTTTGATGAATTTATTATGAAAATGTGAGGGTCAAAAGTATACATACAGCAATGTTAATATTTGCTTACATGTCCCTTGGCAAGTTTACCTGCAATAAGGAGCTTTTGGTAGCCATCCACAAGCTTCTGCTTGACCACTTGACCACTAAATTGCTGCAGTTTAGCTAAATGTGTTGCTTTTCTGACATGGACTTGTTTCTTCAGCATTGTCCACACCTTTAAGTCAGGACTTTGGGAAGGCCATTCTAAAACCTTAATCCTAGCCTGATTTAGCCATTCCTTGACCACTTTTGACGTGTGTTTGGGGTCATTGTCCTGTTGGAACACCCAACTGCGCCCAAGACCCAACCTCCGGGTGTCATGTCTGTGTGATCATGTTTTTGTTTTAGTCATGTTCGGTTTTGTTTTTGGACTTTTTGTTGCACTTTTGTTTTGTCACCATAGCAACCATTAGTTTTCACCTGTCACGTCACGCACCTGTTTCACGTTTTGAGTCACGCACCTGTTTTCGTTAGTCATGTCTATAGTATTTAAGTTCATTGTTTTCAGTTTGTCGGTCTGACGACATCCCACATTTATGCTCTGCACATTTCTGACTCTTTTTTTCATGTCCATCGTTCACGCTGCTCCTTTTTGTCCATGCCAAGTAAGTTTTGTTTATTATTGCCACAGTTAGTGTTTTTTGTTGTTCATAGTTTTTGCCTTTGTGCAAGTATTTGTTTTCATAGCCAAGTTGTTTCTCCGCCACTGTGCGCGCTTTTCGTTTGTACTCTTTTTTTTTTTTTTTTGTAGTTTTAGTGTTTAAATAACAATGTACTTACATTCCCGTCTCGCCCGAGCCAGCTTTCCGTTGCATCCCGGAAAAGCAAACACCCAGGACCAAGTCATGACACCGGGCTGATGATTTTAGCTTGTCCTGAAGAATTTGGAGGTATCCATCCATCCATCCATTTTCTACCGCTTATTCCCTTTGGGGTCGCGGGGGGCGCTGGAGCCTATCTCAGCTACAATCGGGCGGAAGGCGGGGTTCACCCTGGACAAGTCGCCACCTCATCGCATTTGGAGGTAATACTCCTTTTTCATTGTCCCATTTAAAGCAGCAGTTCCATTGGCAGCAAAACAGGCCCAGAGCATAATACTACCACCACCATGCTTGACGGTAGGTATGGTGTTCCTGGGATGAAAGGCCTCACCTTTTCTTCTCCGAACATATTGCTGGGTATTGTGGCCAAACAGCTCCATTTTTGTTTCATCTGACCAAAGAACTTTCCTCCAGAAGGTCTTATCTTTGTCCATGTGAAATGGAGCTGTTTGGCCACAATACCCAGCTATATGTTTGGAGGAGAAAAGATGAGGCCTTTAATCCCAGGAACACCACGCATACCGTCAAGCATGGTGGTGGTAGTATTATGCTCTGGGCCTGTTTTTCTGCCAATGGAACTGGTGCTTTACAGAGAGTAAATGGGACAATGAAAAAGGAGGATTACCTCCAAATTCTTCAGGACAAGCTAAAATCATCAGCCTGGAGGTTGGGTCTTGGGCACAGTTGGGTGTTCCAACAGGACAATGACCCCCAAACACACCTCAAAAGTGGTAAAGGAATGGCTAAATCAGGCTAGAATGAAGGTTTTAGCATTGTCCACACCTTTAAGTCAGGACTTTGGGAAGAAATATTTCATTCTAGCCTGATTTATCCATTCCTTTACCACTTTTGAGGTGTGTTTGGGGTCATTGTCCTGTTGGAACACCCAACTGCGCCCAAGACCCAACCTCCGGGTGTCATGTCTGTGTGATCATGTTTTTGTTTTAGTCATGTTCGGTTTTGTTTTTGGACTTTTTGTTGCACTTTTGTTTTGTCACCATAGCAACCATTAGTTTTCACCTGTCACGTCACGCACCTGTTTCACGTTTTGAGTCACGCACCTGTTTTCGTTAGTCATGTCTATAGTATTTAAGTTCATTGTTTTCAGTTTGTCGGTCTGACGACATCCCACATTTATGCTCTGCGCATTTCTGACTCTTTTTTTCATGTCCATCGTTCACGCTGCTCCTTTTTGTCCATGCCAAGTAAGTTTTGTTTATTATTGCCACAGTTAGTGTTTTTTGTTGTTCATAGTTTTTGCCTTTGTGCAAGTATTTGTTTTCATAGCCAAGTTGTTTCTCCGCCACTGTGCGCGCTTTTCGTTTGTACTCTTTTTTTTTTTTTTTTGTAGTTTTAGTGTTTAAATAACAATGTACTTACATTCCCGTCTCGCCCGAGCCAGCTTTCCGTTGCATCCCGGAAAAGCAAACACCCAGGACCAAGTCATGACACCGGGCTGATGATTTTAGCTTGTCCTGAAGAATTTGGAGGTAACCCTCCTTTTTTCATTGTCCCATTTAAAGCAGCAGTTCCATTGGCAGCAAAACAGGCCCAGAGCATAATACTACCACCACCATGCTTGACGGTAGGTATGGTGTTCCTGGGATGAAAGGCCTCACCTTTTCTCCTCCGAACATATTGCTGGGTATTGTGGCCAAACAGCTCCATTTTTGTTTCATCTGACCACAGAACTTTCCTCCAGAAGGTCTTATCTTTGTCCATGTGAAATGGAGCTGTTTGGCCACAATACCCAGCTATATGTTTGGAGGAGAAAAGATGAGGCCTTTAATCCCAGGAACACCACGCATACCGTCAAGCATGGTGGTGGTAGTATTATGCTCTGGGCCTGTTTTTCTGCCAATGGAACTGGTGCTTTACAGAGAGTAAATGGGACAATGAAAAAGGAGGATTACCTCCAAATTCTTCAGGACAAGCTAAAATCATCAGCCCGGAGGTTGGGTCTTGGGCACAGTTGGGTGTTCCAACAGGACAATGACCCCAAACACACCTCAAAAGTGGTAAAGGAATGGCTAAATCAGGCTAGAATGAAGGTTTTAGAATGGCCATGGTCCTCACTTAAAGGTGTGGACAATGCTGAAGAAACAAGTCCATGTCAGAAAAGCAACACATTTAGCTGAACTGTACCAATTTTGTGGTCAAGTGGTCAAGCAGAAGCTTGTGGATGGCCTCTGTTGCGTTTTGGACCAGTTATTCCTCCCAGGGAATTCAAGTCACAAGTCGCTCCCAAGCTCTTTACGACACTTAAAGCTGAGTTGAAAAACCACCAGAGACAGAATAGGTATTTTGTTGTATATTTTCAAAGCTTTGCAGATATACATTTGAGACCAGTCCGGCATAGAACATTCTATCGCGCCGCCAAAATGGTCTGCCTTCCCGACCCAAAACCCTCTCCCCTCTTCCCTCTCTCTAGTCAAAACAAATGCTTATTATCGCTCTCTCTAACATTCCTCATTCAAGGTTAATAAGCACACAGTTTTGCAGACAACCAAAAGACCACAATTGGAAGAACACAAGCTGTTTTCAAATATGACTATGAAATAAAAGTAGTAACACTTAAACTCGGATATATGTAAATATCTGCCAAAAGCGCCTTATTGCAGGTAAACTTGCCAAGGGACATGTAAGCAAATATTAACATTGCTGTATGTATACTTTTGACCCTCACATTTTCAGTAGAGCCATAATAAATTCATAAAAGAAGCAAACTTCATGAATGTTTTTTGTAACCAACAAGTATGTGCTCCAATCACTACATCACAAAAAAATAAGAGTTGTAGAAATTATTGGAAATTCAAGACAGCCATGACATTAGGTTCTTTTTGACCTCGACTGTATATAATAATATGGAGTGTGAAAACTAATCCAAAATGTGTATGCGTGCGACTATGTGTAGGGATTAAATGTTGAGTGTTGCGCGAGGTGCGGAAGTCCAAGAGGGGGCAAGGCAAGCTCGGAGGTCAAGGGCAGTTGTGAGGTCAAGGGCAGGAGCGAGGTATCAGAGTCCGTGTCCAGGCGGGAGGTCGAGATCCACGAGGCAGCCGGGGAACCAGAGAGAATACGGCTCGTGACGCGGGAACGGAGGAATGCTGCTGGAACACGACAACAGGACAACACACAATGAGCACACGGAGAGGGAGAATGCACATGGAGCTAGACAGTTACGGCTTACTGTACGGAACAGGTAACTACGTTCTGGCCCAGAACGCAGGTTTGCACTGGCTTAAGAAGCCTAAAGTTAAGAGATGGTGAACACGGTACACCGAATATTACGTACAGTAAGTCTTCTTCACTTTTATGCACAACATTTTATTAGGGCCCGCATGGCCCATTGTATAAGGACTCCCAAAGGGAGTCCTTATGCAATGGGACATAAGGACCTATTGAATTTGTAAGGTTTTTTTCTTTATTCTTTATTCTTCCGCCGCCACATTAAACTGTAATTTGACCCACTTAACATGCTTCAAAACTCACCATATTTGACCCACACATCAGGATCTGCGGAAATTGCCTTTTTAAAAAAAAAACGAACCACAAAACTCAAAATTGCGCTCTAGCGCCCCCTAGGAAAAAGAAAACTAGACTGCCTGTAACTCCCACTAGGAAGGTCGGAGAGACATGAAACAAAAACCTCTATGTAGGTCTGACTTAGACCTACCTTTCATAATTGTATATCCTCGGGAAAAAATCAACAGGAAGTTGGCAATTCCTCCTTCAAGACAAAAAAGTACTAAAAACAGTAACTTTTGCCTCTTTGAGCTGTAATTTGACCCCCTTAACACGCTTCAAAACTCACCAAACTGAACGCACACATCAGGACTGGCAAAAATTGCGATCTAATAAAAAAACCTAACCCCAAATTTAAAAATTGCGCTCTAGAGCAATTTTTGAATAAAACGGAGAAAAAACTGCTCCTCGGAAGAAAAAAAATGACAAAACTGCCTGTAACTCCCACTGGGAAGGTCGGAGAGACATGAAACAAAAACCTCTATGTAGGTCTGACTTAGACCTACCTTTCATAATTGTATATCCTCGGGCAAAAATCAACAGGAAGTTGGCAATTCCTCCTTCAAGACAAAAAAAGTACTAAAAACAGTCACTTTTGCCTCTTTGAGCTGTAATTTGACCCCCTTAACACGCTTCAAAACTCACCAAACTGAACGCACACATCAGGACTGGCAAAAATTGCAATCTAATAAAAAAACCTAACCCCAAATTTAAAAATTGCGCTCTAGAGCAATTTTTGAATAAAACGGAGAAAAAACTGCTCCTCGGAAGAAAAAAATGACAAAACTGCCTGTAACTCCTACTGGGAAGGTCGGAGAGACATGAAACAAAAACATCTTCGTAGGTCTCACTTAGACCTACATTTCATAAATTGACATCCCCCAGCAAAAATCTACAGGAAGTTTGCTATTCCCCCTTCAAAACAAAATTTTTGTAAAAAACGGTCACCTTTCTTCAAAATCTATCTCCTCTTTGTCGTTTCGGCTTCAAACTAACACAGGAGAGAGATTAAACCCTTGTGTATAAAATAACAGAACAGCGTTTTAATACCTGCTCCGGTTTTGATTTTATGACCCTTCAAAGACACGCTGCTGCGCTGCTGTTTTTTTAAGATGGCTGCTCAAAAGCAGGAAGCACCAACGTGCCCACACAATGCAGACAAGGTAGGTACACTAGACAAAAGTCTTGGGACACTTCAGACTAAAAGTAGACAAAAGTATTGGGACACTTAGGACTAGCACCTGCCAAATACGCGGGCCCGACCAACGCTGCTTGCAGCTTTAATTATTTATTTTATTTTTTGCAGCAACTTACCGTATTTTCCGCACCATAAGGCGCCCTGGGTTAAAAGCCGCGCCTTCAATGAACGGCATATTTCAAAACTTTGTCCACCTATAAGCCGCCCCGTGTTGTAAGCCGCATCTAACTGCGCTAAAGGAATGTCAAAAAAACAGTCAGATAGGTCAGTCAAACTTTAATAATATATTAAAAACCAGCGTTCTAACAACTCTGTTCACTCCCAAAATGTACGCAAATGTGCAATCACAAACATACGTATATCAACATGGACAGAGCTGCGTGAAAAAAGCCACCCGGCCTCTTCGCGTAAACTTAAACTTACCTTAACCACTCGCTCATCTTTTCTTCATCCATCCCTTCGAGTTAGCTTTTATGATGACGCCGGCTGGAAAGGTCTCTTTTGGCAAGGTCTTCCTTTTGAATATCACCATGGGTGGAAGTTTCTGGCCATTAGCATGGCAAGCTAGAACCACAGTGAAGGATGACTTCTCATTCCCTGTGGTGCGAATATTCACCGTACGTGCTCCCGTTGTATCCAGTGCGGTTCACAGGAATATCAGTTGCTGTGAAATAGTAATCCGTGTGCGGATGGAGAGATTGCGTCTTTTCATGAACCGGATCCCTGACGCTTAGTAGGAGCCATTTTGTGGTCTTTACAGATGTAAACACACAAAGGAAATGAAACGTACGGTATATCCGCGCGCTTTTTCTTCTTCTACGCGGGCGGGTGGTTGCTTACAGTAGAAGAAGAAGCGCTTCCTGTTCTATGGGGGCGGGTGCTTACCTTGGCGGTTGCTTGCGTAGAAGAAGAAGCGCTTCCTGTTCTACCGGGAAAAAAGATGGCGGCTGTTTACCGAAGTTGCGAGATCGAAACTTTATGAAAATGAATCGTAATATTAATCCATATATAAAGCGCACCGGGTTAAAAGCCGCACTGTCAGCTTTTGAGTAAATTTGTGGTTTTTAGGTGCGGCTAATAATGCGGAAAATACGGTACTTTGAATACTTTGAATACGCGACTTGTCCAGGGTGTACCCCGCCTTCCGCCCGATTGTAGCTGAGATAGGCTCCAGCGCCCCCCGCAACCACCAAAGGGAATAAGCGGTAGAAAATGGATGGATGGATGGAACTTACTTTGAATACGCCTTGTTCTGCAATCTTTTTCCAAAACCTCCTCTTTGAGGACGGTTTTCAAATACTGAACCCTCCAAAATGCTGCTGTCCTACATAGAAATGTCCATTCTCAGCCATTTTGTTTACAAACGCAGAATAAAGGACATTTGCCAGGTCCGAGGACAGAAACAGCTCGAGACAGAGATGTAGACAAAAGTTTCATTAGAGTCCAAAGTCTTGACAGATGAATGGAAATCAGGTTCTAAGAAGAGAAATGGTGACCAAAGTGAGAAGGAGAGCGACAAAGGCAAACATCAATGTGACCCAAACGGGATGAGATTACCGGAACAAGCGCTTCCCGCTGCAACCAAACCGCAGGCTCCGGTGTCGCTGAGCGCCGCCGCTCGCCATCAATATGGATGAGGACGCCAGTCGTGTCCCTGCATCCGTCGCGGTGAGGACGGCCGACACTCGGGTGACAGACCGTTCTCAGAATACTCAGCCGAGCGGCTGATTGGACTTATTGGATGCTTCCTCTGCTTAGAAGCACGTCCTCCCGCTCCCAGCGACAAACGACACCGTGGATTACAGACTTTTTCAAACACAACTCACTGTCATGCAATCGTTTTGTTAGAAAGTTTAGAAAGTGTTTAGAAAACACAAACTATTCAGATGAACGCTTCATTGTCAATCCAGTCTGCACAAACATTGGTCAAGTGAGTGTTTCCAACAGATGTTTCTGCTGTTGGTACACCTCCCAGGTTCTACAGTTCTAACCCAGCAGACACAAGACATTGAAACAACGTTGATTACACGTACATGTCCTTTCAAACTGACTTCAAAATAGTTGTATTTGTAAACTGAGACGACGTCATACTTGCCAACCCTCCCGGATTTTCCGGGAGACTCCCGAAATTCAGCGCCTCTCCCGAAAACCTCCCGGGACAAATTCTCTCCCGAAAATCTCCCGAAATTCAGGCGGAGCTGGAGGCCACGCCCCCTCCAGCTCCATGCGGACCTGAGTGACGTGTTGACAGCCTGTTCACACGTCCGCTTTCCCATAATATAAACAGCTAATGATGGAGGGCGAGTTCTTGGTTTCTTATGTGGGTTTATTGTTAGGCAGTTTCATTAACGTCCTCCCAGCGCGGTAACAACACACAACAACAGCAGTCAAGTTTTCGTCTACCTACCGTAAAGCAGTTCGTCTGCCGTAAACAGCAATGTTGTGACACTTTTAAACAGGACAATACTGCCATCTACTGTACATGCATATGTGACCCACCCATAATGTGTCACATTTTTGTGTTGATTTATTTATTTTATTTTGTGGTTTGAATTAGTTTTTGGAGCTGTCATTACATATTTATCAGTATTCACATTGGTCAGTAGGGGGCAGTAGGGCGTTTCTTCCCAATTGAATGCTATCACCTGCAGACCGGAAGTGTCTTGTCATTCTGATGAGCGCGACCAGTCTGTGAACAATTGAAACGTCCTGTGTGCTTTTTCCTCCTGTATAACAGGTTAGTTTTGGTGAATCAACTCACTGAATAATATCCATGTGATCTTTATAAGTTTAAGTACACATTCTGATGGTGGAGCCTAACTCTAAAGTGTTTGTGAGTTGTAGTTTGTATTTGTGAATGAATCCAGTGCACAGCTGCAGTAATCAATACAAAAAGGCGACGTGAGTGCGCAATGTTTATATAGGAACTTCTGATCCTAATTCAGACCCCCAAATTAGAGCTCCCGTTTTCTTATTGATTTTATAATGTATATTTGTGTAATGTGTGTGTTCTGAAATAGTGACAGAGAATAGAACAAGGATGGACAATTCAACCCTTAACTCAACAATGAGTAGATGAGTGTTATGTGTGTGTATATGTGTAAATAAATGAACACTGAAATTCAAGTATTTAATTTATATATAAATATATATATATATATATATGTAATAAAATATATATAGCTAGAATTCACTGAAAGTATTTCTTATATATATATATATATCTTAACCACGCCCCCAACCACGCCCGACCACGCCCCCCACCCCCCACCTCCCGAAATCGGAGGTCTCAAGGTTGGCAAGTATGGACGACGTTGATGTCCAACGTTGGATCCATGTTGTTGGTTGGGAAATGACCAAATTTCCATGGTCAAGACAACGTTACAAGCTACCATTGAATAAACGTCGTCAAAAAGCATGTTGTTTCAACGTTGTATTTGCGTTGTAAAATATTGGTTGGGAAATGACCAAATTTCAACAGTCATATCAATGTTAGAACCCAACATTGATTAACCGTCGTCAAAAAGCATGTTGTTTCAACGTTGTATTTGTGTTGTAAAATATTGGTTGTAAAATGACCAAAATTCAATGGTCAAATCAACGTCAGAACCTAACATTGATTAAACGTCGTCAAAAAGCATGTTGTTTCAATGTTGTATTTGTGTTGTAGAATATTGGTTGGGAAATGACCAAATTTCAACAGTCATATCAATGTTAGAACCCAACATTGATTAACCGTTGTCAAAAAGCATGTTGTTTCAACGTTGTATTTGTGTTGTAGAATATTGTTTGGAAAATGACCAAAATTCAATGGTCAAATCAACGTCACAACCTGACATTGATTAAACATCGTCAAAAAGCATGTTGTTTCAACCTTGTATTTGTGTTGTAGAATTATGGTTGGGAAATAACCAAATTTAAATGGTCAATCATTGATTAACCGTTGTCAAAAAGCATGTTGTTTCAACGTTGTATTTGTGTTGTAAAATATTGGTTGGGAAATGACCATAAATCAATGGTCAAATCAACGCCACAACCTGACATTGATTAACCGTTGTCAAAAAGCATGTTGTTTCAACGTTGTATTTGCGTTGTAAAATATTGGTTGGGAAATGACCAAATTTCAATGGTCATATTAATGTTAGAACCCAGCATTGATTATCCGTTGTCAAAAAGCATGTTCTTTCAACGTTGTATTTTGTGTTGTAGAATATTGGTTGGGAAATGACCAAAATTCAACGGTCAAATCAACGTCACAACCTGACATTGATTAAACATCGTCAAAAAGCATGTTGTTTCAACGTTGTATTTGTGTTGTAGAATTATGGTTGGGAAATAACCAAATTTCAATGGTCAATCATTGATTAACCGTTGTCAAAAAGTATGTTGTTTCAACGTTGTATTTGTGTTGTAAAATATTGGTTGGGAAATTACCATAAATCAATGGTCAAATCAACGCCACAACCTGACATTGATTAACCGTTGTCAAAAAGCATGTTGTTTCAACGTTGTATTTGCGTTGTAAAATATTGGTTGGGAAATTACCAAATTTCAATGGTCATATTAATGTTAGAACCCAGCATTGATTAATCGTTGTCAAAAAGCATGTTCTTTCAACGTTGTATTTTGTGTTGTAGAATATTGGTTGGGAAATGACCAAAATTCAACGGTCAAATCAACGTCACAACCTGACATTGATTAAACATCGTCAAAAAGCATGTTGTTTCAACCTTGTATTTGTGTTGTAGAATATTGGTTGGGAAATGACCAAATTTCAACGGTCATATTAATGTTAGAACCCAGCATTGATTAACCGTTGTCAAAAAGCATGTTGTTCCAACGTTGTATTTGTGTTGTAAAATATTGGTTGGAAAATGACCAAAATTCAATGGTAAAATCAACGTCACAACCTGACATTGATTAACCGTTGTCAAAAAGCATGTTGTTTCAACCTTGTATTTGTGTTGTAGAATATTGGTTGTGAAATGACCAAATTTCAACAGTCATATGTTAGAACCCAGCATTGATTAACCGTTGTCAAAAAGCATGTTGTTTCAACGTTGTATTTGTGTTGTAAAATATTGGTTGGAAAATGACCAAAATTCAATGTTCAAATCAACGTCACAACCTGACATTGATTAAACATCGTCAAAAAGCATGTTGTTTCAACCTTGTATTTGTGTTGTAGAATTATGGTTGGGAAATAACCAAATTTCAATGGTCAATCATTGATTAACCGTTGTCAAAAAGCATGTTGTTTCAACGTTGCATTTGTGTTGTAGAATATTGGTTGGAAAATGACCATAAATCAATGGTCAAATCAACGCCACAACCTGACATTGATTATCCGTTGTCAAAAAGCATGTTGTTTCAACGTTGTATTTGTGTTGTAGAATATTGGTTGGGAAATGACCAAATTTCAACGGTCATATTAATGTTAGAACCCAGCATTAATTAACCGTTGTCAAAAAGCATGTTGTTTCAACGTTTTATTTGTGTTGTAAAATATTGGTTGGGAAATAACCAAATTTCAATGGTCAATCATTGATTAACCGTTGTCAAAAAGCATGTTGTTTCAACGTTGCATTTGTGTTGTAGAATATTGGTTGGAAAATGACCATAAATCAATGGTCAAATCAACGCCACAACCTGACATTGATTAACCGTTGTCAAAAAGCATGTTGTTTCAACCTTGTATTTGTGTTGTAGAATATTGGTTGGGAAATGACCAAATTTCAACGGTCATATTAATGTTAGAACCCAGCATTAATTAACCGTTGTCAAAAAGCATGTTGTTTCAACGTTGTATTTGTGTTGTAGAATTATGGTTGGGAAATAACCAAATTTCAATGGTCAATCATTGATTAACCTTTGTCAAAAAGCATGTTGTTTGAACGTTGCATTTGTGTCGTAGAATATTGGTTGGAAAATGACCATAAATCAATGGTCAAATCAACGCCACAACCTGACATTGATTATCCGTTGTCAAAAAGCATGTTGTTTCAACGTTGTATTTGTGTTGTAGAATATTGGTTGGGAAATGACCAAATTTCAACGGTCATATTAATGTTAGAAACCAGCATTAATTAACCGTTGTCAAAAAGCATGTTGTTTCAACGTAGTATTTGTGTTGTAAAATATTGGTTGGGAAATGACCAAATTTCAACGGTCATATTAATGTTAGAACCCAGCATTAATTAACCGTTGTCAAAAAGCATGTTGTTTCAACGTTTTATTTGTGTTGTAAAATATTGGTTGGGAAATAACCAAATTTCAATGGTCAATCATTGATTAACCGTTGTCAAAAAGCATGTTGTTTCAACGTTGCATTTGTGTTGTAGAATATTGGTTGGAAAATGACCATAAATCAATGGTCAAATCAACGCCACAACCTGACATTGATTAACCGTTGTCAAAAAGCATGTTGTTTCAACGTTGTATTTGTGTTGCAGAATATTGGTTGGGAAATGACCAAATTTCAACGGTCATATTAATGTTAGAACCCAGCATTGATTATCCGTTGTCAAAAAGCATGTTGTTTCAACGTTGTATTTGTGTTGTAAAATATTGGTTGGAAAATGACCAAATTTCAATCGTAAAATCAACGTCAGAACCTGACATTGATTAAACATCGTCAAAAAGCATGTTGTTTCAACCTTGTATTTGTGTTGTAGAATTATGGTTGGGAAATAACCAAATTTCAATGGTCAATCATTGATTACCCGTGGTCAAAAAGCATGTTGTTTCAACGTTGCATTTGTGTTGTAGAATATTGGTTGGAAAATGACCATAAATCAATGGTCAAATCAACGCCACAACCTGACATTGATTAACCGTTGTCAAAAAGCATGTTGTTTCAACCTTGTATTTGTGTTGCAGAATATTGGTTGGGAAATGACCAAATTTCAACGGTCATATTAATGTTAGAACCCAGCATTGATTAGCCGTTGTCAAAAAGCATGTTGTTTCAACGTTGTATTTGTGTTGTAAAATATTGGTTGGAAAATGACCAAATTTCAATCGTAAAATCAACGTCAGAACCTGACATTGATTAAACATCGTCAAAAAGCATGTTGTTTCAACCTTGTATTTGTGTTGTAGAATTATGGTTGGGAAATAACCAAATTTCAATGGTCAATCATTGATTAACCGTTGTCAAAAAGCATGTTGTTTCAACGTTGCATTTGTGTTGTAGAATATTGGTTGGAAAATGACCATAAATCAATGGTCAAATCAACGCCACAACCTGACATTGATTATCCGTTGTCAAAAAGCATGTTGTTTCAACGTTGTATTTGTGTTGTAAAATATTGGTTGGGAAATGAGCAAATGGTCAAATCAACGTCAGAACCTAACATTGATTAAACGTCGTCAAAAAGCATGTTGTTTCAACGTTGTATTTGTGTTGTAGAATATTGGTTGGGAAATGACCAAATTTCAACAGTGTCATTGTCACATGGGGGTCGCAGCTTGCTGCGGGGTTGTTCTTCCAACGCAAGATAGACGGCTCCGGACAACAGCGTGAAGGTAGGCTAGGATTTATTTAACATAAATCACGCACTACCGCGAACATAAACAATACAACAACAATCAACAACAACAAAAAAGAGGCAAGCGTGCCTAAAACGCAAGTGAAGCTAATCTTAAACAAAAACTAGGACATGGACATGGAAACTTACTTTTGTCAAAACGAGACCTGAACCGGAGTGACATAATGACAATGCAGGCAGGACGAGTGATGAACAAGGTATGCTTAAATAACAGTGACATGATTGGTGACAGGTGTGTGTGAGTCAAAACGTGAAACAGGTGCGTGACGTGACAGGTGAAAACTAATGGTTGCTATGGTGACCAGACAAGGGAGTGAAAAAGACAGAAACTAAACAAAACATGACTTAAAACAAAACATGATAATACAGACATGACAGTCATATCAATGTTAGAACCCAGCATTGATTAACCGTTGTCAAAAAGCATGTTGTTTCAACGTTGTATTTGTGTTGTAAAATATCGGTTGGAAAATGACCAAAATTCAATGTTCAAATCAACGTCATAACCTGACATTGATTAAACATCGTCAAAAAGCATGTTGTTTCAACCTTGTATTTGTGTTGTAGAATTATGGTTGGGAAATAACCAAATTTCAATGGTCAATCATTGATTAACCGTTGTCAAAAAGCATGTTGTTTCAACGTTGTATTTGTGTCGTAGAATATTGGTTGGGAAATTACAATAAACCAATGGTCAAATCAACTTTACAATCTGACATTGATTAACCGTTGTCAAAAAGCATGTTGTTTAAACGTTGTATTTGTTGGTTGGGAAATGACCAAATTTCAACGGTCATATTAATGTTAGAACGCAGCATTGATTAACCGTTGTCAAAAAGCATGTTGTTTCAACGTTGTATATGTGTTGTAAAATTTTGGTTGTAAAATGACCAAAATTCAATGGTCAAATCAACGCCACAACCTGACATTGATTAAACATCGTCAAAAAGCATGTTGTTTCAACCTTTTATTTGTGTTGTAGAATTATGGTTGGGAAATAACCAAATTTCAATGGTCAATCATTGATAAACGGTTGTCAAAAAGCATGTTGTTTCAACGTTGTATTTGTGTTGTAGAATATTGGTTGGGAAATGACCAAATTTCAACGGTCATATTAATGTTAGAACCGAGCATTGATAAACCGTTGTCAAATGTTGTTTCAACGTTGTATTTGTGTTGTAAAATATTGGTTGGAAAATGACCAAAATTCAATGGTCAAATCAACGTCACAACCTGACATTGATTAAACATCGTCAAAAAGCATGTTGTTTCAACCTTGTATTTGTGTTGTAGAATTATGGTTGGGGAATAACCATAAATCAATGGTCAAATCAACGCCACAACCTGACATTGATTATCCGTTGTCAAAAAGCATGTTGTTTCAACGTTGTATTTGTATTGTAGAATATTGGTTGGGAAATAACCAAATTTCAATGGTCAATCATTGATTAACCGTTGTCAAAAAGCATGTTGTTTCAACGTTGTATTTGTGTTGTAGAATATTGGTTGGGAAATGACCAAATTTCAACGGTCATATTAATGTTAGAACCCAGCATTGATTAACCGTTGTCAAAAAGCATGTTGTTTCAACGTTGTATTTGTGTTGTAAAATATTGGTTGGAAAATGACCAAATTTCAATCGTAAAATCAACGTCACAACCTGACATTGATTAAACATCGTCAAAAAGCATGTTGTTTCAACCTTGTATTTGTGTTGTAGAATTATGGTTGGGAAATAACCAAATTTCAATGGTCAATCATTGATTAACCGTTGTCAAAAAGCATGTTGTTCCAAGGCTAAGTTTGAGTTGCTGGACGTCGGGACCTTATTCAACAAGTTCTCAACGTTGTTTCAATGTCTCGTACCTGCTGGGAAGGCCTTCTGAAATGTTTAGAGGTCAGTAGAATTGAAATGTACTAATTTATTCCACACAAAACAGTAGCTACAAACAATAGCAGTACCAGCACTGGAGAGGACTGAGCCGTCTAAAGTCCGGAACAATCTCAAAAACGGACGCCCTACTCACACGCTTTTGTCTACTTTGGCTGCCGTGCCTTGGCGGGGATCGAATCTGAAAGTTAACTCGACATGTGTGCCGGCCGCACACGTAGTGTCTCGCTTCCCACACCTATAAAGAATAATGTGTTCATGCCTGCATAGATAAGACAGGGTGTTCGAGCCAAAGCTAGTCATTTCTAAGACGTTACATTTTGCTCAAAGGTGGGAAAATCCATCCATCCATCCATCCATCTTCTTCCGCTTATCCGAGGTCGGGTCGCGGGGGCAGCAGCCTAAGCAGGGAAGCCCAGACTTCCCTCTCCCCAGCCACTTCGTCCAGCTCTTCCTTTGGGACCCCGAGGCGTTCCCAGGCCAGCCGGGAGACATAGTCTTCCCAACGTGTCCTGGGTCTTCCCCGCGGCCTCCTACCGGTCGGACGTGCCCTAAACACCTCCCTAGGGAGGCGTTCGGGTGGCATCCTGACCAGATGCCCGAACCACCTCATCTGGCTCCTCTCCATGTGGAGGAGCAGTGGCTTTACTTTGAGCTCCCCCCGGATGGCAGAGCTTCTCACCCTATCTCTAAGGGAGAGCCCCGCCACCCGGCGGAGGAAACTCATTTCGGCCGCTTGTACCCGTGATCTTGTCCTTTCGGTCATAACCCAAAGCTCATGACCATAGGTGAGGATGGGAACGTAGATCGACCGGTAAATTGAGAGCTTTGCCTTCCGGCTCAGCTCCTTCTTCACCACAACGGATCGATACAGCGTCCGCATTACTGAAGACGCCGCACCGATCCGCCTGTCGATCTCACGATCCACTCTTCCCCCACTCGTGAACAAGACTCCGAGGTACTTGAACTCCTCCACTTGGGGCAAGATCTCCTCCCCAACCCGGAGATGGCACTCCACCCTTTTCCGGGCGAGAACCATGGACTCGGACTTGGAGGTGCTGATTCTCATCCCAGTCGCTTCACACTCGGCAGCGAACCGATCCAGTGAGAGCTGAAGGTCCTGGCCAGATGAAGCCATCAGGACCACATAATCTGCAAAAAGCAGAGACCTAATCCTGCAGCCACCAAACCAGATCCCCTCAACGCCTTGACTGCGCCTAGAATTCTGTCCATAAAAGTATGAACAGAATTGGTGACAAAGGGCAGCCTTGGCGGAGTCCAACCCTCACTGGAAACGTGTCCGACTTACTGCCGGCAATGCGGACCAAGCTCTGGCACTGAGCATACAAGGAGCGGACTGCCACAATCAGACAGTCCGATACCCCATACTCCCTGAGCACTCCCCACAGGACTTCCCGAGGGACACGGTCAAATGCCTTCTCCAAGTCCGCAAAACACATGTAGACTGGTTGGGCAAACTCCCATGCACCCTCAAGGACCCTGCCCAGAGTATAGAGCTGGTCCACAGTTCCACGACCAGGACGAAAACCACACTGTTCCTCCTGAATCCGAGGTTCGACTATCCGGCGTAGCCTCCTCTCCAGTACACCTGAATAGACCTTACCGGGAAGGTGGGAAAATATTCCTCTAAAACTGCATGGGTAGCAACTTTCCCGATTTGGCGACTGGAGACGGGTAGACCTGAACCGAAATTGGGCGGCAATGGGATGATTTGTGGTTTTCTGGGGGGGGGGCTTGAGACCGAGGTCTCAGGTCACTGATTCTACGCTCTTGCTACGTCACCGACAGCTTCACAGACTTAGTTACTGCTTACTAGAGATGCGCGGATAGGCAATTTATTTCATCCGCAACCGCGTCAGAAAGTCGTCAACCATCCGCCATCCACCCGATGTAACGTTTGATCAGAACTGCACCCGCCCGCCATCCGCCCGATCTAATATAGATGATGCAAGGCATTAGTGAGCCTGCCAACTACTCCGGTTTTCCCGTAATTCGTACGGTTTTCATCAACCTATTCCGGGTTTTTCATTAATTAAAAAAAAAGAAAAGGGTGAAAACTACGCGAATTGCACCTTGTGCAGACAAGATTTTTCGATCGGACACGGAGGAATTAGGGATGTAAAAGACCACGTTGGGACAAAAAAACACAAGTCTAATGCCGTTGCTAGCGATACAAGTGGAAAACTTTCAACGTTTTTCGTCGCCCAAACAGATTCTTTGGATGTGATAAATGCCGAAGTTTTATTTACGGAGGCAATAATTGAGCATGGACTTCCAATCGCACTGGCTGATCACATGGGACAGTTAAATGTTTGTAATGCAACCTTTAAAAATCATTACGCGGTGATCGCGGTCCCAAAAATAAACTTTTCTTGCATGATAATGTCCAGAAAAATTTGCTTTATATTACTATAGAGTCCTTTTAACGAATGAGTTTGATGGTTTATCACAAACCTTAAATGAAATAAGTCCTTTGTTCTCCTGCACCATGGCCTTGCTTCGTGTTTGGTGCGCAAGCTTTATAACCTCACTGAGGTTATAAAGCTTTTGCCTGTTAAAGAAAGGAGACTGATCCAACGCAGCACAGACTTTCGCGTGCCACGCTGTCACGACCCAGACGCACACCAGTGCGCAAACATATGGGAGCCGCGCTGAGCGCACCTCCAAGCGCGTCTCGCTGCCGGCGACGGCCGGGTATATGGGCCCGACGCTCCAGCGCCATCCATTTTCAGGGCTAGTTGATTCGGCAGGTGGGTTGTTACACACTCCTTAGCGGGTTCCGACTTCCATGGCCACCGTCCTGCTCTCTATATCAACCAGGGTGAGCCCCACCCCTTTCGTGAGCGCACTGCGCGCGGAGTGACCCCTGTTACGCGCCCCCGGCAACAGGGGTGGCGGGCAGGTAAGCTGCGCGGGCGGAGCGCGCGGAGTGACCCCTGTTACGAGCCCCCGGCCACGGGGGTGGCGGGCAGGTAAGCTGCTTACCTGCTGCGCGTGACGCCGGCCGCGGCGAAGGCGGACGAGGCGGGGTGTCGGTGCGGTGGGCGCGGTGGTGACCCTGGACGTGCGTCGGGCCCTTCTCACGGATCGCCTCAGCTACGGCTCCCGGTGGGGCCCTCTCGGGGGAAGGGGCCTCGGTCCCGGACCCCGGCGAGGCGTCCCTTCTCCGCTCCGTAAAAGTGTCCATCTCTTTTCTTTTTTTTTCTTCTGTTGTGGCATATGCAGCAGGTGCCTGCTCGTTTTTCGTATGTGGGTAACAACATTTAACTATGTATATATATTTCCCAATTGGTTTAACTGCCACCCGCAAAAAAAAAAAAAAATATATATATATCTAATTAATCCACCCGACCCGACCCGCGAGCGGATAAAATCTTATTTTTTTTAATTTCATCCGCGGATAATCCGCGGACTCCGCGGTTGTGTCCGCAAACCGCGCATCTCTACTGCTTACGCAATCGTGCACGTGTCAGTCCTGTGATTGACAGGCGATCAGTTCACGGTGTTGACCCGCCCCCTTGTGTATTTCATCAGCCCCTCGCGAGCCACAACATTAGGCACACCCACGCTCTACGGTAGCCCGTCATTCATGTTCCCACACACACTGGCAAATGTTCAAATGTACTGCATGAACATATTCGCGCGTGTGTGTGTGTGTGTGTGCGTGTGTGTGCTTTCAACTCCGCAGCGAGTAGAAAAGCTCAGTCAAACACGGCGTGTGAGCTCAGCTGGCGTGTTTCTTGACAGCAGAAGGATGTTTGAGCCTCCGTCGGCCTGTCGGCTCTATGCTTATCCGCACAAATATTTAAGTAGGCAAAAAAACCACACAAAGGCGCACATAGGAAGGAAGCAGAAACACACACACACACACACACATGCCTCGCAACATTGTTTGACAGCAACGCGGATGGCGTGCGATACTTCGGAGCTTTGACGCATCACGTGGATCTTGTCGACACGATGAAGTCGACTGACAGAAGTCACTGCGTTGTCATCTACTAAACCATTTTTCTGCAGGCGGGGGACTTTTCAATGTACCAAGTGGAGGGGATCTACCTCATTCATACATGTCATTTACAGTGGGGCAAAAAAGTATTTAGTCTGCCACCAATTGTGCAAGTTCTCCCACTTAAAATGATGACTGAGGTCTGTAATTTTCATCATAGGTACACTTCAACTGTGAGAGACAGAAAAAATCCAGGAATTCACATTGTAGGATTTTTAAAGAATTTATTTGTAAATTAGGGTGGAAAATAAGTATTTGGTCAATAACAAAAATTCAACTCAATACTTTGTAATATAACCTTTGTTGGCAATAACAGAGGTCAGACGATTACTATAGGTCTTTACCAGGTTTGCACACCCAGTAGCTGGTATTTTGGCCCATTCCTCCATGCAGATCTTCTCGAGAGCAGTGATATGTTTTGGGGCTGTCGCCGAGCAACACGGACTTTCAACTCCCTCCGCAGATTTTCTATGGGGTTGAGGTCTGGAGACTGGCTAGGCCACTCCAGGACTTTCAAATGCTTCTTACGGAGCCACTCCTTCGTTGCTCGGGCGGTGTGTTTGGGATCATTGTCATGCTGGAAGACCCAGCCACGTTCCATCTTCAAAGCTCACACTGATGGAAGGAGGTTTTGGCTCAAAATCTCACGATACATGGCCCCATTCATTCTTTCCTTAACACGGATCAGTCGGCCTGACTCCTTAGCAGAAAAACAGCCCCAAAGCATGATGTTTCCACCCCCTTGCTTCACAGTAGGTATGGTGTTCTTGGGATGCAACTCAGTATTCGTGAACAAGACTCCGAGGTACTTGAACTCCTCCACTTGGGGCAGGGTCTCCTCCCCAACCCGAAGATGGCATTCCACCCTTTTCCGGGCGAGAACCATGGACTCGGACTTGGAGGTGCTGATTCTCATCCCAGTCGCTTCACACTTGGCTGCGAACCGATCCAGTGAGAGCTGAAGGTCCTGGCCAGATGAAGCCATCAGGACCCGGGCGGTGTGTTTGGGATCATTGTCATGCTGGAAGACCCAGCCACGTTTCATCTTCAAAGCTCTCACTGATGGAAGGAGGTTTTGGCTCAAAATCTCACGATACATGGCCCCGTTCATTCTTTCCTTAACACGGATCAGTCGGCCTGACCCCTTAGCAGAAAAACAGCCGCAAAGCATGATGTTTCCACCCCCTTGCTTCACAGTAGGTATGGTGTTCTTGGGATGCAACTCAGTATTGTTCTTCCTCCAAACACGACGAGTTGAGTTTATACCAAAAAGTTCTATTTTGGTTTCATCTGACCACATGACATTCTCCCAATCCTCTGCTGTATCATCCATGTGCTCTCTGGCAAACTTCAGACGGGCTGGCTTAAGCAGGGGGACACGTCTGGCACTGCAGGATTTGATTCCCTGTCGGCGTAGTTACTGATGGTAACCTTTGTTACTTTGGTCCCAGCTCCCTGAAGGTCATTCACCAGGTCCCCCCGTGTGGTTCTGGGATTTTTGCTCACCGTTCTCATGATCATTTTGACCCCACGGGATGAGATCTTGCGTGGAGCCCCAGATCAAGGGAGATTATCAGTGGTCTTGTATGTCTTCCATTTTCTGATAATTGCTCCCACAGTTGATTTTTTCACACCAAGCCGCTTGCCTATTGTAGATTCACTCTTCACAGCCTGGTGCAGGTCTACAAGTCTTTTCCTGGTGTCCGTCGACAGCTCTTTGGTCTTGGCCATGGTGGAGTTTGGAGTCTGACTGTTTGAGGCTGTGGACAAGTGTCTTTTATACAGATAACCAGTTCAAACAGGTGCCATTAATACAGGTAACAAGTGGAGGACAGAAGAGCTTCTTAAAGAAGAAGTTACAGGTCTGTGAGAGCCAGAGATCTTCCTTGTTTGAAGTGACCAAAAACTTATTTTCCACCATAATTTACAAATAAATTCTTTAAAATTCCTACAATGTGAATTCCTGGATTTTTTTTTTCACATTCTGTCTCTCACAGTTGAAGTGTACCTATGATGAAAATGACAGACCTCTGTCATCATTTTAAGTGGGAGAACTTGCACAATCGGTGGCTGACTAAATACTTTTTTGCCCCACTGTATATTGATTTATTTATGAAAGAGGTGTTAACAAGTGAAAGGTGTTTAATGATAATACAAGCATGTTTCTTCCATGAAGACAAGAATATAAGTTGGTATGATTGTGATGACTTACATTGATTGGAATCACACTGTAGTGATGATAACCTCCACATTTTCAAATGGAGGAGGAAAAAAAGTCCTCCTTTCTGTCTAATACCACATGAAAGTGCTTGCTTTTTCTTTGTCCAGCTTCCATACTCCTTTTTATACACTTTATACAAGAAATACATTGGAGGCAAACTCCGTAGCTTGCTCGCTTTATGAGACTCTTATTTTGTGTCATGTCTGTGTAATCATGTTTTGTTTTAAGTCATGTTTTGTTTAGTTATAGGACTCTTTAGTTTCTGTCTTTTCACTCCCTTGTCTTGTTTCCATGATTACCCCATTAGTTTCACCTGTTCCACGTTTGGACTCATTGTGCACTCTTGATTGTCACCATAGCAACCCATTAGTTTTCACCTGTCACGTCACGCACCTGTTTCACATTTTGAGTCACGCACCTGTTTTCGTTAATCATGTCTGTAGTATTTAAGTTCAGTGTTTTTCAGTTTGTCGTTCTGACGACCTCACCACATTTATGCTGTGTCCATTCTTTCCATGTCCATTCCTCAAGCAACTATTTTTGTCCAAGCCAAGTAAGTTTTTGTTCCATGTTTATAGTCTTTTTGGTTTCATAGTTTGTTCTCCGCCATTGTGCGTGTTTTTTGTTTATTCCTTTTTTTTGATAAATATAAATAAATCATGTACCTTCATTCCCGTCTCGCCCGTGCCAACTTTCCGTTGCATCCCGGAAAAGCAAACACCCAAGATCAAGTCATGACATTTTGTTAGCACAGGCAGGATGAAGCAGCGCTTTTATTGTGAAGACAGGAACTGTGCGGTCAGTCTTTAGAGTCTGTGTTAAAGGGGAACCTTATCACAATTTCAGAAGGGTTAAAACCATTAAAAACCAGTTCCCAGTGGCTTATTTTATTTTTCGAAGTTTTTTTCAAAATTTTACCCATCACGCAATATCCCTAAAAAAAGCTTCTTTTTGTGCCTGATTTAAACCATTTTCCTGTGACGTCACATAGTGATGACGATACAAACAAACATGGTGGATAGAACAGCAAGCTATAGCGACATTAGCTCGGATTCAGACTCGGATTTCAGCGGCTTAAGCGATTCAACAGATTACGCATGCATTGGAACGGATGGTTGTAGTGTGGAGGCAGGTAGCGAAAACCAAATTGAAGAAGAAACTGAAGCTATTGAGCCATATCGGTTTGAACCGTATGCAAGCGAAACCGACGAAAACGACACGGGAGAAAGCGAGGACGAATTCGGCGATCGCCTTCTAACCAACGATTGGTATGTGTTTGTTTGGCATTAAAGGAAACTAACAACTATGAACTAGGTTTACAGCATATGAAATACATTTGGCAACAACATGCACTTTGAGAGTGCAGACAGCCCAATTTTCATCAATTAATATATTCTGTAGACATACCCTCATCCGGTGACAAAGGGCAGCCTTGGCGGAGTCCAACCCTCACTGGAAACGTGTCCGACTTACTGCCGGCAATGCGGACCAAGCTCTGGCACTGAGCATACAGGGAGCGGACTGCCACAATCAGACAGTCCGATACCCCATACTCTCTGAGCACTCCCCACAGGACTTCCCGAGGGACACGGTCGAATGCCTTCTCCAAGTCCACAAAGCACATGTAGACTGGTTGGGCAAACTCCCATGCACCCTCAAGGACCCTGCCGAGAGTATAGAGCTGGTCCACAGTTCCACGACCAGGACGAAAACCACACTGTTCCTCCTGAATCCGAGGTTGGACTATCCGGCGTAGCCTCCTCTCCAGTACACCTGAATAGACCTTACCGGGAAGGCTGAGGAGTGTGATCCCACGATAGTTAGAACTGCCCTTTGTCACCGATTCTGTTCATAACTTTTATGGACAGAATTTCTAGGCGCAGTCAAGGCGTTGAGGGGATTCGGTTTGGTGGCTGCAGGATTAGGTCTCTGCTTTTTGCAGATGATGTGGTCCTGATGGCTTCATCTGGCCAGGATCTTCAGCTCTCACTGGATCGGTTCGCAGCCGAGTGTGAAGCGACTGGGATGAGAATCAGCACCTCCAAGTCCGAGTCCATGGTTTTCGCCCGGAAAAGGGTGGAGTGCCATCTCCGGGTTGGGGAGGAGATCTTGCCCCAAGTGGAGGAGTTCAAGTACCTCGGAGTCTTGTTCACGAGTGAGGGAAGAGTGGATCGTGAGATCGACAGGCGGATCGGTGCGGCGTCTTCAGTAATGCGGACGCTGTATCGATCCGTTGTGGTGAAGAAGGAGCTGAGCCGGAAGGCAAAGCTCTCAATTTACCGGTCGATCTACGTTCCCATCCTCACCTATGGTCATGAGCTTTGGGTCATGACCGAAAGGACAAGATCACGGGTACAAGCGGCCGAAATGAGTTTCCTCCGCCGGGTGGCGGGGCTCTCCCTTAGAGATAGGGTGAGAAGCTCTGTCATCCGGGAGGAGCTCAAAGTAAAGCCGCTGCTCCTCCACATCGAGAGGAGCCAGATGAGGTGGTTCGGGCATCTGGTCAGGATGCCACCCGAACGCCTCCCTAGGGAGGTGTTTAGGGCACGTCCGACCGGTAGGAGGCCGCGGGGAAGACCCAGGACACGTTGGGAAGACTATGTCTCCCGGCTGGCCTGGGAACGCCTCGAGGTCCCACAGGAAGAGCTGGACGAAGTGGCTGGGGAGAGGGAAGTCTGGGCTTCCCTGCTTAGGCTGCTGCCCCCGCGACCCGACCTCGGATAAGCGGAAGAAGATGGATGGATGGATGGATCCCCTCATCCGCTCTCTTTTCCTGGGGATCTGGCGGCAGATTTTTTTGACTTTATCGTTGGAAATGCATCTGCTTTGAGTGTCGCAGGATATCCACACATTCTTGCCATCTCTGTCGTAGCATAGCTTTCGTCGGTAAAGTGTGCGGAACAAACGTCCAATTTCTTGCCACTTTGGCATCTTTGGGCCACTGGTGCAACTTGAATCCGTCCCTGTTCGTGTTGTTACACCCTCCGACAACACACCGACGAGGCATGATGTCTCCAAGGTACGGAAAACAGTCGGAAAAAACGGAAAATAACAGAGCTGATTTGACTCGGTGTTTGTAATGTGTTTGAGAAATAATAGAAAGGCGTTTAATTCGCCAAAATTCACCCATTTAGAGTTCGGAAATCGGTTAAAAAAACATGTGGTCTTTTTTCTGCAACATCAAGGTATACAGGTAAAAGCCAGTAAATTAGAATATTTTGAAAAACTTGATTTATTTCAGTAATTGCATTCAAAAGGTGTAACTTGTACATTATATTTATTCATTGCACACAGACTGATGCATTCAAATGTTTATTTCATTTAATTTTGATGATTTGAAGTGGCAACAAATGAAAATCCAAAATTCCGTGTGTCACAAAATTAGAATATTACTTAAGGCTAATACAAAAAAGGGAGTTTTAGAAATGTTGGCCAACTGAAAAGTATGAAAACCCCAACCATGCAAATTTTGCATTTCCTTTGGAAATCGAGGTCCCACAGTCTGGAGGAAGACAGGAGAGGCACAGGATCCACGTTGCCTGAAGTCTAGTGTAAAGTTTCCACCATCAGTGATGGTTTGGGGTGCCATGTCATCTGCTGGTGTCGGTCCACTCTGTTTCCTGAGATCCAGGGTCAACGCAGCCGTCTACCAGCAAGTTTTAGAGCACTTCATGCTTCCTGCTGCTGACCTGCTCTATGGAGATGGAGATTTCAAGTTCCAACAGGACTTGGCGCCTGCACACAGCGCAAAATCTACCCGTGCCTGGTTTACGGACCATGGTATTTCTGTTCTAAATTGGCCCGCCAACTCCCCTGACCTTAGCCCCATAGAAAATCTGTGGGGTATTGTGAAAAGGAAGATGCAGAATGCCAGACCCAAAAACGCAGAAGAGTTGAAGGCCACTTTCAGAGCAACCTGGGCTCTCATAACACCTGAGCAGTGCCAGAAACTCATCGACTCCATGCCACGCCGCATTAACGCAGTAATTGAGGCAAAAGGAGCTCCAACCAAGTATTGAGTATTGTACATGCTCATATTTTTCATTTTCATACTTTTCAGTTGGCCAACATTTCTAAAAATCCCTTTTTTGTATTAGCCTTAAGTAATATTCTAATTTTGTGACACACGGAATTTTGGATTTTCATTTGTTGCCACTTCAAATCATCAAAATTAAATGAAATAAACATTTGAATGCATCAGTCTGTGTGCAATGAATAAATATAATGTACAAGTTACACCTTTTGAATGCAATTACTGAAATAAATCAAGTTTTTCAAAATATTCTAATTTACTGGCTTTTACCTGTATATTGACGCTTACATAGGTCTGGTGATAATGTTCCCCTTTAAGGTGCAGGGGGGGTTAGAAGGAGACGGCACAGATGCAGGGACGTCGTTTATCTCTATTTATTTAAATACTGTAGTGGAATTTCTGACCTCTCGGTTCTTTTGACGTTTTTATCTTCAGCGATCTGTAAATGAAAGAGTTGTTTCCTTGCTCTCTATCACCAGCCTTGTCGTTATCCTCCTGCATGGCGTCCTGCTGTGGGCGTCCTTTGCCACGCCTGTATGATGTTTTGGCTGCAAATCGGAGCTTGTCTTGTTTAGAGAAGTTGGGACAGTCTCGTTGCGAAACAGTTTCCACTCTGGACTGACCTTGGAGCACCGCGTCCACCGCCCGAGTCCCACTGTCTGGTTTCACGTTTGTTGAGGATTCTTTCCTCCATCTAAAAGTTAAAGTTAAAGTACCAATGATTGTCACACACACACGAGGTGTGGCGAAATTATTCCCTGCATTTGACCCATCACCCTTGATCACCCCCTGGGAGGTGAGGGGAGCAGTGAGCAGCATCGGTGGCTGCGCCCAGGAATCATTTTTGGTGATTTAACCCCCAATTCCAACCCTTGATGCTGAGTGTCAAGCAGGGAGGTAATGGGTCCCATTTATATAGTCTTTGGTATGACTCGGCTGGGGTTTTGAACTCACAACCTACCGATCTCAGGGCGGACACTCTAACCACTAGGCCACTGAGTAGGAGCTCAAAAGCAAATTCACCCACTGCTGAATATACTTTAGCTGATTTTTGACCTCTGGTGAAAAGGTCAGAAATTCCACTACAATACAATACTATGAAGCGTGAAACCAACCCAAATTGTGTATGCGTGCGACCATGTGTAGTGATCATGTGTTGAGCGAGGTGCGGAAGTCCAATAGAGCAAGGCAAGCTCGGACAGGCGGGAAGGTCAGAGGCAACAGCGAGGCGTAGAAAGTCTGTGTCCAGGCAGGAGGTCGAGATCCAAAAGGGGCAGCCAGGGAACCAGAGGGGGAACACGGGGGAGACGAGACACACTTCTCGTAATCAGTGGACGGAGGAATGCTGCCGGAACGACACGGGAACACGAGACAAATGAACACGGAGGAGTAGAAAACACAGAGAGAGAATGAGCATAGAGCTAGAGATGTCGGCTTACTGTACGGGAACAGGTCGCTACGTTCTGGCCCGGAATGCAGGTTTGCACTGGCTTAAGAAGCGTCTCATCAGCTTCAGGTGTGCAGATTGCTGCAGGATATGAGCGCCCGTGGGCGTGCCCTGCGGAGCATATAACAGAGTGCACTGAGGAATGCGGAGCGACATGCGCTTGTGCCGTGACAGTCTGTTGAAATAAAATGTATTAAGGGGCGGCATGGCGTAGTGGGTAGAGCAACCGTGCCAGAAACCTGAGGGTTGCAGGTTCGCTCCCCTCCTCTTACCATCCAAAAATCGCTGCCGTTGTGTCCTTGGGCGGGACACTTCACCCTTTGCCCCCGGTGCCACTCACACCGGTGAATTGAATGATGAATGATAGGTGGTGGTCGGAGGGGCCGTCGGCGCAAATTGCAGCCACGCTTCCGTCAGTCTACCCCAGGGCAGCTGTGGCTATGAAAGTAGCTTACCACCACCAGGTGTGAATGAATGATGGGTTCTATGTGTAAAGCGACTTTGGGTACTTAGAAAAGCGCTATATAAATCCCAGTTGTTGTTATTATTATTATTATTATTATTATTTCTATATATATACACACATATATATATATGTCTATATATACATACACATATATATATACATATATATATATATATATATATATATATATATATATATATATATATATATATATATATATATATATATATATATGTGTGTATATGTGTGTATATATATATATATATATATATATACATATATATATGTGTGTGTATATGTGTGTATATATATATATATATATATATATATATTAGAGATGCGCGGTTTGCGGACACAACCGCGGAGTCCGCGGATTATCCGCGGTTCGGGCGGTTGAAATAAAAAAAAATTAGATTTTATCGGCGGGTCGGGTCGGGCGGTTGAAATAAAAAAAAATTAGATTTTAAATAGATTCAGGCGGGTGGCAGTTAAACCAATTGGTAAATATATATACATAGTTAAATGTTGTTACCCACATACGAAAAACGAGCAGGCACCTGCAGCATATGCCACAACAGAAGAAGAAAAAAAAAAAGAGATGGACACTTTTACGGAGCGGAGAAGGGACGCCTCGCCGGGGTCCGGGACCGAGGCCCCTTCCCCCGAGAGGGCCCCACCGGGAGCCGTAGCTGAGGCGATCCGCGAGAAGGGCCCGACGCACGTCCAGGGTCACCACCGCGCCCACCGCACCAACACCCCGCCTCGTTCGCCTTCGCCGCGGCCGGCGTCACGCGCAGCAGGTAAGCAGCTTACCTGCCCGCCACCCCCGTGGCCGGGGGCTCGTAACAAGGGTCACTCCGCGCGCTCCGCCCGCGCAGCTTACCTGCCCGCCACCCCTGTTGCCGGGGGCGCGTAACAGGGGTCACTCCGCGCGCAGTGCGCTCACGAAAGGGGTGGGGCTCATCCTGGTTGATATAGACAGCAGGACGGTGGCCATGGACGTCGGAACCCGCTAAGGAGTGTGTAACAACCCACCTGCCGAATCAACTAGCCCTGAAAATGGATGGCGCTGGAGCGTCGGGCCCATATACCCAGCCGTCGCCGGCAGCGAGATGCGCTTGGAGGGGCGCTCAGCGCGGCTCCCATATGATTGCGCACTGGTGTGCGTCTGGGTCGTGACAGCGTGGCACGCGAATGTCTGTGCTGCATTGGATCAGTCTTCTTTCTTTAACAGGCAAAAGCTTTATAACCTCACTAATGCCTTGCATCGTCTATATTAGATATATAACAACGGGCGGATGGCGGGCGGGTGCGGTTCTGATCAAATGTTACATCGGGTGGATGGCGGATGGTTGACGACTTTCTGATGCGGTTGCGGATGAAATAATTGCCTATCCGCGCATCTCTAATGTGTATGCATGCATGCATGCATGCTTTGGAGCCCCTGCCTTGAAAGAAAATAATATTTGTCTTGGTGCCCTAAAATAAAATATGAGCTCTCCTTTAAGGAAACACTTACCTTGACTTTAAAAAGTTACAATTGGAGGCCTATAAAACCCTAATGGTAGCATCCTTATATATACAATATTATTACACAGAGCCCAGGTTCTGTCCTAATGTGAGTCTTTCACGTTGGTTTTCTTGAAAGTGTAAGAAGTTTGGTTCTGGACCTGCGCCCCGAGATAACTTTGGCGCCATATGAAGGAAACCGCAATCAAACGTTTCAGGAAGTCAGGGAAGTTTTTCTTTTTGGCTTAACAAAAATTGTATTCCTCTGGCCCTTGAATTAAGCGTCGCGCCTGACGCTTTCTTCTGGTGAGTCATTTACGTGAAAGCACAAAGTGGCTCGTTAGCATATGAAAGCGGGAGCTGTCGAGCGGCGTCAAAAATGACAAAGCCGCTTTCACGAGTTCCAAACAACGCGCCTCGTCCTCTCTCCTCTCTCCTCTCTCCTCGACTCTGCTGCACGTGTCACGCCGTCCAATATTCCGATATTCCCCTCACTTTGTGCACATCATTGCTAAATGACTGCAGTGAGCGTGTTGTTGTTGCAGCATGACATCGTCAGCCATGCAAAGCTGCTCAAACTGCTGAAAATTCAAACGTGGCCAAGCGGCGCCCGCCATTGGCGTGTCCTGGATGCTGAGCTTCTCTCTCATCTGTCTCTGTCGCCACAGATGAATGCTTCCACCGCAGGCTTCACGCCGCCGACAGATGTTAGCTCCATTAGCTGATAACGCTACTCCTCCATCACGGAGAGCTTCTTCCAAATTGTTTGTCATTATGATCCAGCTACAGCACATAAATATTGTGTTATTTACCACAGTATGGAAGTAGAATTGTCTCCGATACTGATATTGTTTTTGCACTTCCGATCCGATACCGATACCGATACTGACCGATACTGGCCTATCCGAGCATGTATTAAAGTTTAAAGTTATTTAGCCTACTTAGTTGTCAGAATCATGTTGAAAAGGGTTTTAGTACTCTTGATAACAACTAGCCAGCTGAATTAGGGGAGTTTGAATAATACACAATGGTTGGTAACAAGAATCAATCAATCAATCAATCTTTATTTATATAGCCCTAAATCACAAGTGTCTCAAAGGGCTGCACAAGCCACAACGACATCCTCGGTACAAAGCCCACATACGGGCAAGGAAAAACTCACCCCAGTGGGACGTCGATGTGAATGACTATGAGAAACCTTGGAGAGGACCGCATATGTGGGTAACCCCCCCCCCCTCTAGGGGAGACCGAAAGCAATGGATGTCGAGTGGGTCTGACATAATATTGTGAGAGTCCAGTCCATAGTGGATCCAACATAATAGTAAGAGTCCAGTCCATAGTGGGGCCAGCAGGACACCATCCCGAGCGGAGACGGGTCAGCAGCGCAGAGATGTTCCCAGCCGATGCACAGGCGAGCGGTCCACCCCGGGTCCCGACTCTGGACAGCCAGCACTTCATCCATGGCCACCGGACCTGTGCCCCCCCCCCCCTCAAGGAAAAGGGGAGCAGAGGAGAAAAGAAAAGAAACGGCAGATCAACTGGTCTAACAGGGGGGCTATTTAAAGGCTAGAGTATACAAATGAGTTTTAAGATGGGACTTAAATGCTTCTACTGAGGTAGCATCTCTAATTGTTACCGGGAGGGCATTCCATAGTACTGGAGCCCCAATAGAAAACGCTCTATAGCCCGCAGACTTTTTTTGGGCTCTGGGAATCACTAATAAGCCGGAGTTCTTTGAACGCAGATTTCTTGCCGGGACATATGGTACAATGCAATCGACAAGATAGGACGGAGCTAGACCGTGTAGTATTTTATACGTAAGTAGTAAAACCTTAAAGTCACATCTTAAGTGCACAGGAAGCCAGTGCAGGTGAGCCAGTATAGGTATATATATATGTATATATGTATATACAGTATAGGCGTAATATGATCAAACTTTCTTGTTCTTGTCAAAAGTCTAGCAGCCGCATTTTGTACCAACTGTAATCTTTTAATGCTAGACATAGGGAGACCCGAAAATAATACGTTACAGTAGTCGAGACGAGACGTAACGAACGCATGAATAATGATCTCAGCGTCGCTAGTGGATAAAATAGAACGAATTTTAGCGATATTACGGAGATGAAAGAAGGCCGTTTTAGTAACACTCTTAATGTGTGACTCAAAGGAGAGAGTTGGGTGGAAGATAATACCCAGATTCTTTACTGATTCGCCTTGTGTAATTGTTTGGTTGTCAAATGTTAAGGTGGTATTATTAAATAAATGTCGGTGTTTAGCAGGACCGATAATCAGCATTTCCGTTTTCTTGGCGTTGAGTTGCAAGAAGTTAGCGGACATCCATTGTTTAATTTCATTAAGACACGCCTCCAGCTGACTACAATCCGGCGTGTTGGTCAGCTTTAGGGGCATGTAGAGTTGGGTGTCATCAGCATAGCAATGAAAGCTAACACCGTATTTGCGAAACTGACCTGTTTATTCAAGGATAAACACAAAATAGACAAAATTATACATGACAAACAGAAATGGCATCATTGAACTAGGGCTGGGCGATATGGCCTTTTTTTTAATATTGCGATATTTTAAGGCCATATTGCGATACACGATATATATCTCGATATTTCGCCTTAGCCTTGAATGAACACTTGATGCATATAATCACAGCAGTATCGGGTTCTTTTGGCTCATAGGACTCCTGAGGCAGCGGACAGGTACCGACAGGCCAAGCGGTGTGCGGCTTCAGCGGTCGCAGAGGCAAAAACTCGGACATGGGAGGAGTTCGGTGAGGCCATGGAAAACGACTTCCGGACGGCTTCGAAGCAATTCTGGTCCACCATCCGCCGCCTCAGGAAGGGGAAGCAGTGCACTATCAACACCGTGTATGGTGAGGATGGTGTTCTGCTGACCTCGACTGCGGATGTTGTGGATCGGTGGAGGGAATACTTCGAAGACCTCCTCAATCCCACCAACACGTCTTCCTATGAGGAAGCAGTGCCTGGGGAGTCTGTGGTGGGCTCTCCTATTTCTGGGGCTGAGGTTGCTGAGGTAGTTAAAAAGCTACTCGGTGGCAAGGCCCCGGGGGTAGATGAGATCCGCCCGGAGTTCCTTAAGGCTCTGGATGCTGTGGGGCTGTCTTGGTTGACAAGACTCTGCAGCATCGCGTGGACATCGGGGGCGGTACCTCTGGATTGGCAGACCAGGGTGGTGGTTCCTCTCTTTAAGAAGGGGAACCGGAGGGTGTGTTCTAACTATCGTGGGATCACACTCCTCAGCCTTCCCGGTAAGGTCTATTCAGGTGTACTGGAGAGGAGGCTACGCCGGATAGTCGAACTTCGGATTCAGGAGGAACAGTGTGGTTTTCGTCCTGGTCGTGGAACTGTGGACCAGCTCTATACTCTCGGCAGGGTCCTTGAGGGTGCATGGGAGTTTGCCCAACCAGTCTACATGTGTTTTGTGGACTTGGAGAAGGCATTCGACCGTGTCCCTCGGGAAGTCCTGTGGGGAGTGCTCAGAGAGTACGGGGTATCGGACTGTCTGATTGTGGCAGTCCGCTCCCTGTATGATCAGTGCCAGAGCTTGGTCCGCATTGCCGGCAGTAAGTCGGACACGTTTCCAGTGAGGGTTGGACTGCGCCAAGGCTGCCCTTTGTTACCGATTCTGTTCATAACTTTTATGGACAGAATTTCTAGGCGCAGTCAAGGCGTTGAGGGGATCTGGTTTGGTGGCTGCAGGATTAGGTCTCTGCTTTTTGCAGATGATGTGGTCCTGATGGCTTCATCTGGCCAGGATCTTCAGCTCTCACTGGATCGGTTCGCAGCCGAGTGTGAAGCGACTGGGATGAGAATCAGCACCTCCAAGTCCGAGTCCATGGTTCTCGCCCGGAAAAGGGTGGAGTGCCATCTCCGGGTTGGGGAGGAGATCTTGCCCCAAGTGGAGGAGTTCAAGTACCTCGGAGTCTTGTTCACGAGTGAGGGAAGAGTGGATCGTGAGATCGACAGGCGGATCGGTGCGGCGTCTTCAGTAATGCGGACGCTGTATCGATCCGTTGTGGTGAAGAAGGAGCTGAGCCGGAAGGCAAAGCTCTCAATTTACCGGTCGATCTACGTTCCCATCCTCACCTATGGTCATGAGCTTTGGGTTATGACCGAAAGGACAAGATCACGGGTACAAGCGGCCCAAATGAGTTTCCTCCGCCGGGTGGCGGGGCTCTCCCTTAGAGATAGGGTGAGAAGCTCTGCCATCCGGGGGGAGCTCAAAGTAAAGCCGCTGCTCCTCCACATCGAGAGGAGCCAGATGAGGTGGTTCGGGCATCTGGTCAGGATGCCACCCGAACGCCTCCCTAGGGAGGTGTTTAGGGCACGTCCCACCGGTAGGAGGCCGCGGGGAAGAGCCAGGACACGTTGGGAAGACTATGTCTCCCGGCTGGCCTGGGAACGCCTCGGGGTCCCACAGGAAGAGCTGGACGAAGTGGCTGGGGAGAGGGAAGTCTGGGCTTCCCTGCTTAGGCTGCTGCCCCCGCGACCCGACCTCGGATAAGCGGAAGAAGATGGATGGATGGATGGATGATGATTCTATGTGTTTTGATTGATTGATTGAGACTTTTATTAGTAGGTTGCACAGTGAAGTACATATTCCGTACAATTGACCACTAAATGGTAACACCCCAATAAGTTTTTCCACTTGTTTAAGTCGGGGTCCACTTAAATTGATTCATGATACAGATATATACTATCAGATATATACTATCATCATAATACAGTCATCACACAAGATCATCACATTGAATTATTTACATTATTTATAATCCAGGGTGTGGAGGGGGGCGCCGGATGTAAGTGTCAATAAGACAGCCAAAAGAGTTTGATATGAGAATAAATCTAAAGTTAAAATATAGGGTAGAAATGCACCCATTTGCAGGAAATGTAGTCTTGATTTTCAACATTTTCTTTCAAGGCTTGCATGTCTACATGAAAACATTCTTCTTCATACTGCATTAATATATGCTACTTTTAAACTTTCACGCAGAGAAGGAAATCACAACTAAAAAAAATCACTATTTTTTTCATACGGTGTTGATGTGGACATTTTTGCCTCTGCATTTTGATGGTGTGGACGTGTGGCACCGAATGGAGATAAGCGTCTCGACAGACGTCACAATATTTGAACAATGATGACGAAAACTGTTTTCTCTGTCGTGTCCGTGTGTCGAAAATTGTTATGCGCTTATTTTTTTATTTGATTTTGTGCGTGGCATATAATTGCTATGCGCAGAGGACGTTTAAACAGTGCGCAATTGCACAAGCGCGCACCTTAGAGAGAACGTCGGTCACACGGCTGCACTAGCATCACAGCTAACGTTAGCCATGCTGCTACCTCTCTGCTCGGGGAGGACGTATACGTATGTGACGTATGACGTGACAGTATGTGACGTGTGTAAGAAGGTGCGCTTGCTGTCTGTGAGAGGGAGACACAGGAAAGAGTGAGAAGAGCCTGTTGTGTAATGCCAGCAGCTAAAAGCAACTGCGTTCGAATCCACAGACCTGTGGATGTGTTGAAGGTGTGCTGGAAAATGCGGAAGGGAAATTATGGAGCAGCAGAAAAGTGGAATGTATTATTTAAATAGGTGCGTTGGAAAACACGGAACAGAGTTTTTTTTTTAACTGGATCTGGATCGGCATTTTCCCATGCCTTGCCGATACGCATTTTTTTGCAAATATCGGCGGCCGATCCAATCCAAATATCGGATCGGGACATCCCTAGTACATATGCATATGTTAATAAACATACAAATGTGATATACAAATAAATAAATAATTTGCATAAAGAAACGCGTATTTGTAAATATATATTTGAGATTCGAAAATATATACAAATAAAATGTATAAATATAAAAATGTGACATACAAATGAATCAAGAATTTGTATAAATAAACGCGTATTTGTCAATATATTTTTGAGATTTGAATATAAATATGCTTGATTTTGTATTTGTATTGAATTTGCATATGTGGATCGCTTCTTTGCTTTTGTGTCGATGAGACATTCCTACCACAAACCGGATGCACAAATACATGTGAACTACACACTCCCCCTGAACAACCAGCAGAGGGCGCTGCAGCCAGAGCGGTCTGGGTATAGTGGCAACCATTTCCACACTTGGTAAAAAAAACTTGAATGGTCTGTATGAGTTGGAATGGTTGGTGTTGAATTTTTTGAAATCGGTGGAGAAATGTTGAAGTAGTAACATGTTGAAATGAGAAATGGTATTATGGAATTTCAGGAAAACCGGGAATTTTTCCAGTTCAAAAAACAACTTTGTTTATTGTCCTGATTAAGAGGAATGTTTTGACGGGGGAACGGTTGAAGTGGGTTGAAAAATGCGGAAGGAGTAGTCGCCAGAAAAAAGGGTGGAAATAGGGCTTTGGAAAAGCAGGAATTCTGGAAAATCCTGGACTTGTTTGGAACTTGGAATGGTTTGAATCGGTTGAAAAGTGTGGAAATGGTGAAAGTTTGAAAAATGGCCAATTAATTTTAAATGGGAAAAATGTCATGGAAAAACTGGAATTCTGGAAAATCTGGGGCTTTTTTAGAATTTGTCATGGGAAAGCCTGCGACTTCCAAATAGGCTGAATAGTTTGAAGTTGGAACGCTTTGAATGGGGTGAAAAATGTGGAAATGGTGGAAGTTTGAAAAATGGCCAATTCATTTTGAATGGGAAAAATGTCATGGAAAAACTGGAATTCTGGAAAATCTGGGGCTTTTTTAGAATTTGTCATGGGAAAGCCTGCGATTTCCAAATAGGCTGAACAGTTTGAAGTTGGAACGATTTGAATGGGGTGAAAAATGTGGAAATGGTGGAAGTTTGAAAAATGGCCAATTCATTTTGAATGGGAAAAATGTCATGGAAAAACTGGAATTCTGGAAAATCGGGGTCTTTTTTAGAATTTGTCATGGGAAAGCCCGCGATTTCCGAATAGACTGAACAGTTTGAAGTTGGAACGATTTGAATGGGGTGAAAAATGTGGAAATGGTGGAAGTTTGAAAAATGGCCAATTCATTTTGAATGGGAAAAATGTCATGGAAAAACTGGAATTCTGGAAAATCTGGGTCTTTTTTAGAATTTGTCATGGGAAAGCCTGCGATTTCCAAATAGGCTGAATAGTTTGAAGTTGGAACGATTTGAATGGGGTGAAAAATGTGGAAATGGTGGAAGTTTGAAAAATGGCCAATTCATTTTGAATGGGAAAAATGTCATGGAAAAACTGGAATTCTGGAAAATCTGGGTCTTTTTTAGAATTTGTCATGGGAAAGCCTGCGATTTCCAAATAGGCTGAATAGTTTGAAGTTGGAACGATTTGAATGGGGTGAAAAATGTGGAAATGGTGGAAGTTTGAAAAATGGCCAATTCATTTTGAATGGGAAAAATGTCATGGAAAAACTGGAATTCTGGAAAATCTGGGTCTTTTTTAGAAATTGTCATGGGAAAGCCTGCGATTTCCAAATAGGCTGAACAGTTTGAAGTTGGAACGATTTGAATGGAGTGAAAAATGTGGAAATGGTGGAAGTTTGAAAAATGGCCAATTCATTTTGAATGGGAAAAATGTCATGGAAAAACTGGAATTCTGGAAAATCTGGGGCTTTTTTAGAATTTGTCATGGGAAAGCCTGTGATTTCCAAATAGGCTGAACAGTTTGAAGTTGGAACGATTTGAATGGAGTGAAAAATGTGGAAATGGTGGAAGTTTGAAAAATGGCCAATTCATTTTGAATGGGAAAAATGTCATGGAAAAACTGGAATTCTGGAAAATCTGGGGCTTTTTTAGAATTTCTCATGGGAAAGCCCGCGATTTCCAAATAGGCTGAACAGTTTGAAGTTGGAACGATTTGAATGGGGTGAAAAATGTGGAAATGGTGGAAGTTTGAAAAATGGCCAATTCATTTTGAATGGGAAAAATGTCATGGAAAAACTGGAATTCTGGAAAATCTGGGGCTTTTTTAGAATTTGTCATGGGAAAGCCTGCGATTTCCAAATAGGCTGAACAGTTTGAAGTTGGAACGATTTGAATGGGGTGAAAAATGTGGAAATGGTGGAAGTTTGAAAAATGGCCAATTCATTTTGAATGGGAAAAATGTCATGGAAAAACTGGAATTCTGGAAAATCTGGGTCTTTTTTAGAATTTGTCATGGGAAAGCCTGCGATTTCCGAATAGGCTGAACAGTTTGAAGTTGGAACGATTTGAATGGGGTGAAAAATGTGGAAACGGTGGAAGTTTGAAAAATGGCCAATTAATTTTGAATGGGAAAAATGTCATGGAAAAACTGGAATTCTGGAAAATCTGGGGCTTTTTTAGAATTTGTCATGTGAAAGCCCGCGATTTCCGAATAGGCTGAATAGTTTGAAGTTGGAACGATTTGAATGGGGTGAAAAATGTGGAAATTGTGGAAGTTTGAAAAATGGCCAATTCATTTTGAATGGGAAAAATGTCATGGAAAAACTGGAATTCTGGAAAATCTGGGGCTTTTTTAGAATTTGTCATGGGAAAGCCTGCGATTTCCAAATAGGCTGAACAGTTTGAAGTTGGAACGATTTGAATGGGGTGAAAAATGTGGAAATGGTGGAAGTTTGAAAAATGGCCAATTAATTTTGAATGGGAAAAATGTCCCGGAAAAACTGGAATTCTGGGAAATCTGGGATTTTTTTTAATTTGTCAAGGGAAAGCCCGCGATTCCCAAATAAGATGAACAGTTTGAAGTTGGAACGCTTTGAATCGGGTGAAAAATGTGGAAATGGTGGAAGTTTGAAAAATGGCCAATTCATTTTGAATGGGAAAAATGTCATGAAAAAACTGGAATTCTGGAAAATCTGGGTCTTTTTTAGAATTTGTCATGGGAAAGCCCGCGATTTCCGAAATAGGCTGAATAGTTTGAAGTTGGAACGATTTGAAATGGGGTGAAAAATGTGGAAATGGTGGAAGTTTGAAAAATGGCCAATTCATTTTGAATGGGAAAACTGGAATTCTGGAAAATCTGGGTCTTTTTTAGAATTTGTCATGGGAAAGCCTGCGATTTCCAAATAGGCTGAACAGTTTGAAGTTGGAACGATTTGAATGGAGTGAAAAATGTGGAAATGGTGGAAGTTTGAAAAATGGCCAATTCATTTTGAATGGGAAAAATGTCATGGAAAAACTGGAATTCTGGAAAATCTGGGTCTTTTTTAGAAATTGTCATGGGAAAGCCTGCGATTTCCAAATAGGCTGAACAGTTTGAAGTTGGAACGATTTGAATGGAGTGAAAAATGTGGAAATGGTGGAAGTTTGAAAAATGGCCAATTCATTTTGAATGGGAAAAATGTCATGGAAAAACTGGAATTCTGGAAAATCTGGGTCTTTTTTAGAATTTGTCATGGGAAAGCCTGCGATTTCCGAATAGGCTGAACAGTTTGAAGTTGGAACGATTTGAATGGGGTGAAAAATGTGGAAACGGTGGAAGTTTGAAAAATGGCCAATTAATTTTGAATGGGAAAAATGTCATGGAAAAACTGGAATTCTGGAAAATCTGGGGCTTTTTTAGAATTTGTCATGTGAAAGCCCGCGATTTCCGAATAGGCTGAATAGTTTGAAGTTGGAACGATTTGAATGGGGTGAAAAATGTGGAAATTGTGGAAGTTTGAAAAATGGCCAATTCATTTTGAATGGGAAAAATGTCATGGAAAAACTGGAATTCTGGAAAATCTGGGGCTTTTTTAGAATTTGTCATGGGAAAGCCTGCGATTTCCAAATAGGCTGAACAGTTTGAAGTTGGAACGATTTGAATGGGGTGAAAAATGTGGAAATGGTGGAAGTTTGAAAAATGGCCAATTAATTTTGAATGGGAAAAATGTCCCGGAAAAACTGGAATTCTGGGAAATCTGGGATTTTTTTTAATTTGTCAAGGGAAAGCCCGCGATTCCCAAATAAGATGAACAGTTTGAAGTTGGAACGCTTTGAATCGGGTGAAAAATGTGGAAATGGTGGAAGTTTGAAAAATGGCCAATTCATTTTGAATGGGAAAAATGTCATGAAAAAACTGGAATTCTGGAAAATCTGGGTCTTTTTTAGAATTTGTCATGGGAAAGCCCGCGATTTCCGAAATAGGCTGAATAGTTTGAAGTTGGAACGATTTGAAATGGGGTGAAAAATGTGGAAATGGTGGAAGTTTGAAAAATGGCCAATTCATTTTGAATGGGAAAACTGGAATTCTGGAAAATCTGGGTCTTTTTTAGAATTTGTCATGGGAAAGCCTGCGATTTCCAAATAGGCTGAACAGTTTGAAGTTGGAACGATTTGAATGGAGTGAAAAATGTGGAAATGGTGGAAGTTTGAAAAATGGCCAATTCATTTTGAATGGGAAAAATGTCATGGAAAAACTGGAATTCTGGAAAATCTGGGGCTTTTTTAGAATTTCTCATGGGAAAGCCCGCGATTTCCAAATAGGCTGAACAGTTTGAAGTTGGAACGATTTGAATGGGGTGAAAAATGTGGAAATGGTGGAAGTTTGAAAAATGGCCAATTCATTTTGAATGGGAAAAATGTCATGGAAAAACTGGAATTCTGGAAAATCTGGGGCTTTTTTAGAATTTGTCATGGGAAAGCCTGCGATTTCCAAATAGGCTGAACAGTTTGAAGTTGGAACGATTTGAATGGGGTGAAAAATGTGGAAATGGTGGAAGTTTGAAAAATGGCCAATTCATTTTGAATGGGAAAAATGTCATGGAAAAACTGGAATTCTGGAAAATCTGGGTCTTTTTTAGAATTTGTCATGGGAAAGCCTGCGATTTCCGAATAGGCTGAACAGTTTGAAGTTGGAACGATTTGAATGGGGTGAAAAATGTGGAAACGGTGGAAGTTTGAAAAATGGCCAATTAATTTTGAATGGGAAAAATGTCATGGAAAAACTGGAATTCTGGAAAATCTGGGGCTTTTTTAGAATTTGTCATGTGAAAGCCCGCGATTTCCGAATAGGCTGAATAGTTTGAAGTTGGAACGATTTGAATGGGGTGAAAAATGTGGAAATTGTGGAAGTTTGAAAAATGGCCAATTCATTTTGAATGGGAAAAATGTCATGGAAAAACTGGAATTCTGGAAAATCTGGGGCTTTTTTAGAATTTGTCATGGGAAAGCCTGCGATTTCCAAATAGGCTGAACAGTTTGAAGTTGGAACGATTTGAATGGGGTGAAAAATGTGGAAATGGTGGAAGTTTGAAAAATGGCCAATTAATTTTGAATGGGAAAAATGTCCCGGAAAAACTGGAATTCTGGGAAATCTGGGATTTTTTTTAATTTGTCAAGGGAAAGCCCGCGATTCCCAAATAAGATGAACAGTTTGAAGTTGGAACGCTTTGAATCGGGTGAAAAATGTGGAAATGGTGGAAGTTTGAAAAATGGCCAATTCATTTTGAATGGGAAAAATGTCATGAAAAAACTGGAATTCTGGAAAATCTGGGTCTTTTTTAGAATTTGTCATGGGAAAGCCCGCGATTTCCGAAATAGGCTGAATAGTTTGAAGTTGGAACGATTTGAAATGGGGTGAAAAATGTGGAAATGGTGGAAGTTTGAAAAATGGCCAATTCATTTTGAATGGGAAAACTGGAATTCTGGAAAATCTGGGTCTTTTTTAGAATTTGTCATGGGAAAGCCTGCGATTTCCAAATAGGCTGAACAGTTTGAAGTTGGAACGATTTGAATGGAGTGAAAAATGTGGAAATGGTGGAAGTTTGAAAAATGTCCCGGAAAAACTGGAATTCTTGAAAATCTGGGTCTTTTTTAGAATTTGTCATGGGAAAGCCTGCGATTTCCAAATAGGCTGAACAGTTTGAAGTTGGAATGATTTGAATGGGCTGAAAAATGTGGAAATGGTGGAAGTTTGAAAAATGGCCAATTCATTTTGAATGGGAAAAATGTCATGGAAAAACTGGAATTCTGGAAAATCTGGGGCTTTTTTAGAATTTGTCATGGGAAAGCCTGCGATTTCCAAATAGGCTGAACAGTTTGAAGTTGGAACGATTTGAATGGGGTGAAAAATGTGGAAATGGTGGAAGTTTGAAAAATGGCCAATTCATTTTGAATGGGAAAAATGTCATGGAAAAACTGGAATTCTGGAAAATCTGGGTCTTTTTTAGAATTTGTCATGGGAAAGCCTGCGATTTCCAAATAGGCTGAACAGTTTGAAGTTGGAACGATTTGAATGGGGTGAAAAATGTGGAAATGGTGGAAGTTTGAAAAATGGCCAATTCATTTTGAATGGGAAAAATGTCATGGAAAAACTGGAATTCTGGAAAATCTGGGTCTTTCTTAGAATTTGTCATGGGAAAGCCTGCGATTTCCAAATAGGCTGAACAGTTTGAAGTTGGAACGATTTGAATGGAGTGAAAAATGCGGAAATGGTGGAAGTTTGAAAAATGGCCAATTCATTTTGAATGGGAAAAATGTCATGGAAAAACTGGAATTCTGGAAAATCTGGGGCTTTTTTAGAATTTGTCATGGGAAAGCCTGCGATTTCCAAATAGGCTGAACAGTTTGAAGCTGGAACGATTTGAATGGAGTGAAAAATGTGGAAATGGTGGAAGTTTGAAAAATGGCCAATTAATTTTGAATGGGAAAAATGTCATGGAAAAACTGGAATTCTGGAAAATCTGGGTCTTTTTTAGAATTTGTCATGGGAAAGCCTGCGATTTCCAAATAGGCTGAACAGTTTGAAGTTGGAACGATTTGAATGGAGTGAAAAATGTGGAAATGGTGGAAGTTTGAAAAATGGCCAATTAATTTTGAATGGGGAAAAATGTCATGGAAAAACTGGAATTCTGGAAAATCTGGGGCTTTTTTAGAATTTGTCATGGGAAAGCCTGCGATTTCCAAATAGGCTGAACAGTTTGAAGTTGGAACGATTTGAATGGGGTGAAAAATGTGGAAATGGTGGAAATTTGAAAAATGGCCAATTCATTTTGAATGGGAAAAATGTCATGGAAAAACTGGAATTCTGGAAAATCTGGGTCTTTTTTAGAATTTGTCATGGGAAAGCCTGCGATTTCCAAATAGGCTGAATAGTTTGAAGTTGGAACGATTTGAATGGAGTGAAAAATGTGGAAATGGTGGAAGTTTGAAAAATGGCCAATTCGTTTTGAATGGGAAAAATGTCCCGGAAAAACTGGAATTCTGGAAAATCTGGGGCTTTTTTAGAATTTGTCATAGGAAAGCCTGCAATTTCCGAATAGGCTGAACAGTTTGAAGTTGGAACGATTTGAATGGAGTGAAAAATGTGGAAATGGTGGAAGTTTGAAAAATGGCCAATTCATTTTGAATGGGAAAAATGTCATGGAAAAACTGGAATTCTGGAAAATCTGGGTCTTTTTTAGAATTTGTCATGGGAAAGCCTGCGATTTCCAAATAGGCTGAACAGTTTGAAGTTGGAACGATTTGAATGGGGTGAAAAATGTGGAAATGGTGGAAGTTTGAAAAATGGCCAATTCATTTTGAATGGGAAAAATGTCATGGAAAAACTGGAATTCTGGAAAATCTGGGTCTTTTTTAGAATTTGTCATGGGAAAGCCCGCGATTTCCAAATAGGCTGAACAGTTTGAAGTTGGAACGATTTGAATGGAGTGAAAAATGCGGAAATGGTGGAAGTTTGAAAAATGGCCAATTCATTTTGAATGGGAAAAATGTCATGGAAAAACTGGAATTCTGGAAAATCTGGGTCTTTTTTAGAATTTGTCATGGGAAAGCCTGCGATTTCCAAATAGGCTGAATAGTTTGAAGTTGGAACGATTTGAATGGAGTGAAAAATGTGGAAATGGTGGAAGTTTGAAAAATGGCCAATTCATTTTGAATCGAAAAATGTCATGGAAAATCTGGAATTCTGGAAAATCTGGGTCTTTTTTAGAATTTGTCATGGGAAAGCCTGCGATTTCCAAATAGGCTGAACAGTTTGAAGATGGAACGATTTGAATGGGGTGAAAAATGTGGAAATGGTGGAAGTTTGAAAAATGGCCAATTCATTTTGAATGGGAAAAATGTCATGGAAAAACTGGAATTCTGGAAAATCTGGGTCTTTTTTAGAATTTGTCATGGGAAAGCCTGCGATTTCCAAATAGGCTGAACAGTTTGAAGTTGGAACGATTTGAATGGGGTGAAAAATGTGGAAATGGTGGAAGTTTGAAAAATGGCCAATTCATTTTGAATGGGAAAAATGTCATGGAAAAACTGGAATTCTGGAAAATCTGGGTCTTTTTTAGAATTTGTCATGGGAAAGCCTGCGATTTCCAAATAGGCTGAACAGTCTGAAGTTGGAACGATTTGAATGGAGTGAAAAATGCGGAAATGGTGGAAGTTTGAAAAATGGCCAATTCATTTTGAATGGGAAAAATGTCATGGAAAAACTGGAATTCTGGAAAATCTGGGGCTTTTTTAGAATTTGTCATGGGAAAGCCTGCGATTTCCAAATAGGCTGAACAGTTTGAAGTTGGAACGATTTGAATGGAGTGAAAAATGTGGAAATGGTGGAAGTTTGAAAAATGGCCAATTCATTTTGAATGGGAAAAATGTCATGGAAAATCTGGAATTCTGGAAAATCTGGGTCTTTTTTAGAATTTGTCATGGGAAAGCCTGCGATTTCCAAATAGGCTGAACAGTTTGAAGTTGGAACGATTTGAATGGAGTGAAAAATGTGGAAATGGTGGAAGTTTGAAAAATGGCCAATTAATTTTGAATGGGGAAAAATGTCATGGAAAAACTGGAATTCTGGAAAATCTGGGGCTTTTTTAGAATTTGTCATGGGAAAGCCTGCGATTTCCAAATAGGCTGAACAGTTTGAAGTTGGAACGATTTGAATGGGGTGAAAAATGTGGAAATGGTGGAAGTTTGAAAAATGGCCAATTCATTTTGAATGGGAAAAATGTCATGGAAAAACTGGAATTCTGGAAAATCTGGGTCTTTTTTAGAATTTGTCATGGGAAAGCCTGCGATTTCCAAATAGGCTGAACAGTCTGAAGTTGGAACGATTTGAATGGAGTGAAAAATGCGGAAATGGTGGAAGTTTGAAAAATGGCCAATTCATTTTGAATGGGAAAAATGTCATGGAAAAACTGGAATTCTGGAAAATCTGGGTCTTTTTTAGAATTTGTCATGGGAAAGCCTGCGATTTCCAAATAGGCTGAATAGTTTGAAGTTGGAACGATTTGAATGGAGTGAAAAATGTGGAAATGGTGGAAGTTTGAAAAATGGCCAATTCATTTTGAATGGGAAAAATGTCATGGAAAATCTGGAATTCTGGAAAATCTGGGTCTTTTTTAGAATTTGTCATGGGAAAGCCTGCGATTTCCAAATAGGCTGAACAGTTTGAAGTTGGAACGATTTGAATGGGGTGAAAAATGTGGAAATGGTGGAAATTTGAAAAATGGCCAATTCATTTTGAATGGGAAAAATGTCATGGAAAAACTGGAATTCTGGAAAATCTGGGTCTTTTTTAGAATTTGTCATGGGAAAGCCTGCGATTTCCAAATAGGCTGAACAGTTTGAAGTTGGAACGATTTGAATGGAGTGAAAAATGTGGAAATGGTGGAAGTTTGAAAAATGGCCAATTCATTTTGAATCGGAAAATTGTCATGGAAAAACTGGAATTCTGGAAAATCTGGGTCTTTTTTAGAATTTGTCATGGGAAAGCCTGCGATTTCCAAATAGGCTGAACAGTTTGAAGATGGAACGATTTGAATGGGGTGAAAAATGTGGAAATGGTGGAAGTTTGAAAAATGGCCAATTCATTTTGAATGGGAAAAATGTCATGGAAAAACTGGAATTCTGGAAAATCTGGGTCTTTTTTAGAATTTGTCATAGGAAAGCCTGCGATTTCCAAATAGGCTGAACAGTTTGAAGTTGGAACGATTTGAATGGAGTGAAAAATGTGGAAATGGTGGAAGTTTGAAAAATGGCCAATTCATTTTGAATGGGAAAAATGTCATGGAAAAACTGGAATTCTGGAAAATCTGGGTCTTTTTTAGAATTTGTCATGGGAAAGCCTGCGATTTCCAAATAGGCTGAACAGTTTGAAGTTGGAACGATTTGAATGGGGTGAAAAATGTGGAAATGGTGGAAGTTTGAAAAATGGCCAATTCATTTTGAATGGGAAAAATGTCATGGAAAAACTGGAATTCTGGAAAATCTGGGTCTTTTTTAGAATTTGTCATGGGAAAGCCTGCGATTTCCAAATAGGCTGAACAGTCTGAAGTTGGAACGATTTGAATGGAGTGAAAAATGCGGAAATGGTGGAAGTTTGAAAAATGGCCAATTCATTTTGAATGGGAAAAATGTCATGGAAAAACTGGAATTCTGGAAAATCTGGGGCTTTTTTAGAATTTGTCATGGGAAAGCCTGCGATTTCCAAATAGGCTGAACAGTTTGAAGTTGGAACGATTTGAATGGAGTGAAAAATGTGGAAATGGTGGAAGTTTGAAAAATGGCCAATTCATTTTGAATGGGAAAAATGTCATGGAAAATCTGGAATTCTGGAAAATCTGGGTCTTTTTTAGAATTTGTCATGGGAAAGCCTGCGATTTCCAAATAGGCTGAACAGTTTGAAGTTGGAACGATTTGAATGGAGTGAAAAATGTGGAAATGGTGGAAGTTTGAAAAATGGCCAATTAATTTTGAATGGGGAAAAATGTCATGGAAAAACTGGAATTCTGGAAAATCTGGGGCTTTTTTAGAATTTGTCATGGGAAAGCCTGCGATTTCCAAATAGGCTGAACAGTTTGAAGTTGGAACGATTTGAATGGGGTGAAAAATGTGGAAATGGTGGAAGTTTGAAAAATGGCCAATTCATTTTGAATGGGAAAAATGTCATGGAAAAACTGGAATTCTGGAAAATCTGGGTCTTTTTTAGAATTTGTCATGGGAAAGCCTGCGATTTCCAAATAGGCTGAATAGTTTGAAGTTGGAACGATTTGAATGGAGTGAAAAATGTGGAAATGGTGGAAGTTTGAAAAATGGCCAATTCGTTTTGAATGGGAAAAATGTCCCGGAAAAACTGGAATTCTGGAAAATCTGGGGCTTTTTTAGAATTTGTCATAGGAAAGCCTGCAATTTCCGAATAGGCTGAACAGTTTGAAGTTGGAACGATTTGAATGGGGTGAAAAATGTGGAAATGGTGGAAGTTTGAAAAATGGCCAATTCATTTTGAATGGGAAAAATGTCATGGAAAAACTGGAATTCTGGAAAATCTGGGTCTTTTTTCGAATTTGTCATGGGAAAGCCTGCGATTTCCAAATAGGCTGAACAGTTTGAAGTTGGAACGATTTGAATGGAGTGAAAAATGTGGAAATGGTGGACGTTTGAAAAATGGCCAATTCATTTTGAATCGGAAAATTGTCATGGAAAAACTGGAATTCTGGAAAATCTGGGTCTTTTTTAGAATTTGTCATGGGAAAGCCTGCGATTTCCAAATAGGCTGAACAGTTTGAAGATGGAACAATTTGAATGGGGTGAAAAATGTGGAAATGGTGGAAGTTTGAAAAATGGCCAATTCATTTTGAATGGGAAAAATGTCATGGAAAAACTGGAATTCTGGAAAATCTGGGTCTTTTTTAGAATTTGTCATAGGAAAGCCTGCGATTTCCAAATAGGCTGAACAGTTTGAAGTTGGAACGATTTGAATGGAGTGAAAAATGTGGAAATGGTGGAAGTTTGAAAAATGGCCAATTAATTTTGAATGGGGAAAAATGTCATGGAAAAACTGGAATTCTGGAAAATCTGGGGCTTTTTTAGAATTTGTCATGGGAAAGCCTGCGATTTCCAAATAGGCTGAACAGTTTGAAGTTGGAACGATTTGAATGGGGTGAAAAATGTGGAAATGGTGGAAGTTTGAAAAATGGCCAATTCATTTTGAATGGGAAAAATGTCATGGAAAAACTGGAATTCTGGAAAATCTGGGTCTTTTTTAGAATTTGTCATGGGAAAGCCTGCGATTTCCAAATAGGCTGAATAGTTTGAAGTTGGAACGATTTGAATGGAGTGAAAAATGTGGAAATGGTGGAAGTTTGAAAAATGGCCAATTCGTTTTGAATGGGAAAAATGTCCCGGAAAAACTGGAATTCTGGAAAATCTGGGGCTTTTTTAGAATTTGTCATAGGAAAGCCTGCAATTTCCGAATAGGCTGAACAGTTTGAAGTTGGAACGATTTGAATGGGGTGAAAAATGTGGAAATGGTGGAAGTTTGAAAAATGGCCAATTCATTTTGAATGGGAAAAATGTCATGGAAAAACTGGAATTCTGGAAAATCTGGGTCTTTTTTCGAATTTGTCATGGGAAAGCCTGCGATTTCCAAATAGGCTGAACAGTTTGAAGTTGGAACGATTTGAATGGAGTGAAAAATGTGGAAATGGTGGACGTTTGAAAAATGGCCAATTCATTTTGAATCGGAAAATTGTCATGGAAAAACTGGAATTCTGGAAAATCTGGGTCTTTTTTAGAATTTGTCATGGGAAAGCCTGCGATTTCCAAATAGGCTGAACAGTTTGAAGATGGAACAATTTGAATGGGGTGAAAAATGTGGAAATGGTGGAAGTTTGAAAAATGGCCAATTCATTTTGAATGGGAAAAATGTCATGGAAAAACTGGAATTCTGGAAAATCTGGGTCTTTTTTAGAATTTGTCATAGGAAAGCCTGCGATTTCCAAATAGGCTGAACAGTTTGAAGTTGGAACGATTTGAATGGAGTGAAAAATGTGGAAATGGTGGAAGTTTGAAAAATGGCCAATTCATTTTGAATGGGAAAAATGTCATGGAAAAACTGGAATTCTGGAAAATCTGGGTCTTTTTTAGAATTTGTCATGGGAAAGCCTGCGATTTCCAAATAGGCTGAACAGTTTGAAGTTGGAACGATTTGAATGGGGTGAAAAATGTGGAAATGGTGGAAGTTTGAAAAATGGCCAATTCATTTTGAATGGGAAAAATGTCATGGAAAAACTGGAATTCTGGAAAATCTGGGTCTTTTTTAGAATTTGTCATAGGAAAGCCTGCGATTTCCAAATAGGCAGAATAGTTTGAAGTTGGAACGATTTGAATGGGGTGAAAAATGTGGAAATGGTGGAAGTTTGAAAAATGGCCAATTCATTTTGAATGGGAAAAATGTCATGGAAAAACTGGAATTCTGGGAAATCGGGGTCTTTTTTAGAATTTGTCATGGGAAAGCCTGCGATTTCCAAATAGGCTGAACAGTTTGAAGTTGGAACGATTTGAATGGAGTGAAAAATGTGGAAATGGTGGAAGTTTGAAAAATGGCCAATTCATTTTGAATGGGAAAAATGTCATGGAAAAACTGGAATTCTGGAAAATCTGGGTCTTTTTTAGAATTTGTCATGGGAAAGCCTGCGATTTCCAAATAGGCCGAACAGTTTGAAGTTGGAACGATTTGAATGGAGTGAAAAATGTGGAAATGGTGGAAGTTTGAAAAATGGCCAATTCATTTTGAATGGGAAAAATGTCATGGAAAAACTGGAATTCTGGAAAATCTGGGTCTTTTTTAGAATTTGTCATGGGAAAGCCTGCGATTTCCAAATAGGCTGAACAGTTTGAAGTTGGAACGATTTGAATGGGGTGACAAATGTGGAAATGGTGGAAGTTTGAAAAATGGCCAATTCATTTTGAATGGGAAAAATGTCCCGGAAAAACTGGAATTCTGGGAAATCTGGGTCTTTTTTAGAATTTGTCATGGGAAAGCCTGCGATTTCCAAACAGGCTGAACAGTTTGAAGTTGGAACGATTTGAATGGGGTGAAAAATGTGGAAATGGTGGAAGTTTGAAAAATGGCCAATTCATTTTGAATGGGAAACATGTCATGGAAAAACTGGAATTCTGGAAAATCTGGGTCTTTTTTAGAATTTGTCATAGGAAAGCCTGCGATTTCCAAATAGGCTGAACAGGTTGAAGTTGGAACGATTTGAATGGGGTGAAAAATGTGGAAATGGTGGAAGTTTGAAAAATGGCCAATTCATTTTGAATGGGAAAAATGTCCCGGAAAAACTGGAATTCTGGGAAATCTGGGATTTTTTAAAATTTGTCAATGGAAAGCCCGCGATTCCCAAATAAGATGAACAGTTTGAAGTTGGAACGCTTTGAAAAATGTGGAAGGTAGAGCGCGCCAAAATCTGGAGAAGAATAAGTTGAAGTTGAATACAAAATAGATGAATTTTGGTGTAGAAAACCAAATGTGTGAATGTTTTGGAGCATTCACACAATGATTGTTTGTGAGTATCGTATTTATAGAGCGCACCAATATATACGCCGCACCCACAAAAATTTTGAAAAAAACCCAAAAAAGAAGTTAGCCGCACTGGATTATAAATCGCAGATATATATGTTGTGAAATGAGTTATTTACACATAAATATTTTGTAAATGTTTATTGTTTCCAAATAGTGTCTGTAACATGGCAGTAAAATGGCTGATCAAACAAAACAGAAGTCATGGACCGTAATGCAAAAGCCAGCTCTCCAATCCGCTAATAACTCCACTGGGGGAAATTGTGAAACTGAAACAATACCAAAAGAATGCCTTTGTACTTTAATAATACTAACACAGTTGTGTTGTCCCAATATCAATATTTTAGTACCGGTACCAAAATGTATTTCGATACTTTTCGATACTTTTCGGTACTTTTCTAAATAAGTGGGACCACAAAAAAATGTCATTATTGTCTTTATTTGAACAAAAAATGTTAGTGTACATGAAACATATGTTTATTATTGTCATTTAGTCCTTAAATAAAATAGTGAACATACTAGACAACTTGTCTTTTAGTAGTAAGTAAACAAACAAAGACTCCTAATTAGTCTATGCAGTAACATATTGTGTCATTTATACACCTATTATTTTGTACACATTATGAGGGACAAACTGTAAAAAATGGATTATTAATCCACTTGTTCATTTACTGTTAATATCTGCTTATTTTCCTTTTTAACATGTTCTATCTACACTTCTGTTAAAATGTAATAATCACTTATTCTTCTCTTCTTTCATACTTTACATTAGTTTTGGATGATACCACACATTTAGGTATCGATGTGATACCAAGTAGTTACAGGATCATACATTGGTCGTATTCAAAGTCCTCATGTGTCCAGGGACGTATTTACTGACTTTATAAACATAACATAAATTGTAAAAAAGGACAAAAATTAACAATGTAATCATAGTAGCATTGACTAGATACGCCCTTGTACTTGGTATCATTACAGTGGATGTCAGGTGTAGATCCACCCATGGCATTTGTTTACATTCAGCTTGCTGTTAGCGGTTAGCTATCGTATCCTCCTACGGTGTGTAGTGAAGCATGTTTAGCTATTCCTCGTCCTCCAGTGATAATGCTACTTGGAAGAAACTTACTTTGTCGCCATGGAGGCGAGGATTCGTGATTTAGTGTCAGGACTTGGACTTTGGCTTGGTTTGTTCTCCCGTGGTGCAAATGAACTGGACTGGTCAAGGCTTGAAGGTGGGTACATGATTTATTTAAACTATCAAAAAAGGAATAAACGAAAAGCGCGCACAGGGGCGGAGGTACAAAACTAGACTTTAAACACAAAACTTGCACATTGGCAGAAACTATGAACAATTAAACAAAACACTAACTGTGGCTTAACAAACAAAAACTTACTTGGCATGGAACCGGCATGAAAAAAAAGAGTAGCAAGGGTCATCAGGGTGTGGAGAGTGTGCAGGAGCATAAATGCGGGGATGTCGTCAGAACGAACAACAGAAAATGAATGAACTTAAATACTATGGACATGATTAGTGAAAGCAGGTGCGTGACTCGAAACGTGAAACAGGTGCGTGACGTGACAGGTGAAAACTAATGGTTGCTATGGTGACAAGAGTGCACAATGAGTCCAAACGTGGAACAGGTGCGTGACGTGACAGGTGAAACTAATGGTTGCTATGGTGACAAAACAAAACAAAAGTGCACAAAAAGTGCAAAATTTAAACCGAACATTACTAAAACAAAACATGATCACACAGACATGACATTTAGAAGTAGCTAAAACACTGTGGATGGATGTTAGCCGCTAGCTAGCTAGCCATGTCTTAAAGCACCTCTTCCTGAGGGTGTTTCAGTGTTATAACTTCACCTTTATCGTCACTTTTTACACCAAAATGCGTCCATTCTCCCTTTTCTGTCTACACACTGTGTCTGCTTGTAAGTACTCTGTGTGTGTGCGCTGCCGAACATGCTCCTTCTCGTAAAACCAGCAATGTCACCTCGTGATGACGACGGAGGGGATGCGGGACCGGTACTTTTTAGAGGTGGTATAGTACCGAATATGATTGTGGAAGACCCTTGCTTCCGGGTGAGTTCTCAGGACCATTCCAGGGAAGACATTGTCATGAGATGGTTTAGACTTCTTTATTTTTTCAGGAACAGAGTCTTTGGCGTGATTTTCAGCCGCTGCCTTTTCTTACGTGAGCACACGAATGGTTTCCTCCCGTCCGCCGTCTGCTTTTCAGCAGCACGTCGCCGTCGTTCGCCGTCTACTTTTCAGCAGCACGTCGCCGTCATTCGCGTTGTAGCAAAAAATGGTTTCCTCTCGTCCGCCGTCTGCTTTTCAGCAGCACGTCGCCGTCGTTCGCCGTCTACTTTTCAACAGCACGTCGCCGTCGTTCGCGTGGTAGCAGAGGATGGTTTCCTCCCGTCCGCCGTCTGCTTTTCAGCAGCACGTCGCCGTCGTTCGCCGTCTACTTTTCAGCAGCACGTCGCCGTCATTCACGTGGTAGCAAAAAATGGTTTCCTCCCGTCCGCCGTCTGCTTTTCAGCAGCACGTCGCCGTCGTTCGCCGTCTACTTTTCAGCAGCACGTCGCCGTCATTCGCGTTGTAGCAAAAAATGGTTTCCTCCCGTCCGCCGTCTGCTTTTCAGCAGCACGTCGCCGTCGTTCGCCGTCTACTTTTCAGCAGCACGTCGCCGTCATTCGCGTTGTAGCAAAAAATGGTTTCCTCTCGTCCGCCGTCTGCTTTTCAGCAGCACGTCGCCGTCGTTCGCCGTCTACTTTTCAACAGCACGTCGCCGTCGTTCGCGTGGTAGCAGAGGATGGTTTCCTCCCGTCCGCCGTCTGCTTTTCAGCAGCACGTCGCCGTCGTTCGCCGTCTACTTTTCAGCAGCACGTCGCCGTCATTCGCGTTGTAGCAAAAAATGGTTTCCTCCCGTCCGCCGTCTGCTTTTCAGCAGCACGTCGCCGTCGTTCGCCGTCTACTTTTCAGCAGCACGTCGCCGTCATTCGCGTTGTAGCAAAAAATGGTTTCCTCTCGTCCGCCGTCTGCTTTTCAGCAGCACGTCGCCGTCGTTCGCCGTCTACTTTTCAACAGCACGTCGCCGTCGTTCGCGTGGTAGCAGAGGATGGTTTCCTCCCGTCCGCCGTCTGCTTTTCAGCAGCACGTCGCCGTCGTTCGCCGTCTACTTTTCAGCAGCACGTCGCCGTCATTCACGTGGTAGCAAAAAATGGTTTCCTCCCGTCCGCCGTCTGCTTTTCAGCAGCACGTCGCCGTCGTTCGCCGTCTACTTTTCAGCAGCACGTCGCCGTCATTCGCGTTGTAGCAAAAAATGGTTTCCTCCCGTCCGCCGTCTGCTTTTCAGCAGCACGTCGCCGTCGTTCGCCGTCTACTTTTCAGCAGCACGTCGCCGTCGTTCGCGTTGTAGCAAAGGATGGTTTCCTCCCGTCCGCCGTCTGCTTTTCAGCAGCACGTCGCTGTCGTTCGCCGTCTACTTTTCAGCAGCACGTCGCCGTCGTTCGCCGTCTACTTTTCAGCAGCACGTCGCCGTCGTTCGCCGTCTACTTTTCAGCAGCACGTCGCCGTCGTTCGCGTTGTAGCAAAGGATGGTTTCCTCCCGTCCGCCGTCTGCTTTTCAGCAGCACGTCGCTGTCGTTCGCCGTCTACTTTTCAGCAGCACGTCGCCGTCGTTCGCCGTCTACTTTTCAGCAGCACGTCGCCGTCGTTCGCCGTCTACTTTTCAGCAGCACGTCGCCGTCGTTCGCGTTGTAGCAAAGGATGGTTTCCTCCCGTCCGCCGTCTGCTTTTCAGCAGCACGTCGCCGTCGTTCGCCGTCTACTTTTCAGCAGCACGTCGCCGTCGTTCGCGTGGTAGCAGAGGATGGTTTCCTCCCGTCCGCCGTCTGCTTTTCAGCAGCACGTCGCCGTCGTTCGCCGTCTACTTTTCAGCAGCACGTCGCCGTCATTCACGTGGTAGCAAAAAATGGTTTCCTCCCGTCCGCCGTCTGCTTTTCAGCAGCACGTCGCCGTCGTTCGCCGTCTACTTTTCAGCAGCACGTCGCCGTCATTCGCGTTGTAGCAAAAAATGGTTTCCTCCCGTCCGCCGTCTGCTTTTCAGCAGCACGTCGCCGTCGTTCGCCGTCTACTTTTCAGCAGCACGTCGCCGTCGTTCGCGTTGTAGCAAAGGATGGTTTCCTCCCGTCCGCCGTCTGCTTTTCAGCAGCACGTCGCTGTCGTTCGCCGTCTACTTTTCAGCAGCACGTCGCCGTCGTTCGCCGTCTACTTTTCAGCAGCACGTCGCCGTCGTTCGCCGTCTACTTTTCAGCAGCACGTCGCCGTCGTTCGCGTTGTAGCAAAGGATGGTTTCCTCCCGTCCGCCGTCTGGTTTTCAGCAGCACGTCGCCGTCGTTCGCCGTCTACTTTTCAGCAGCACGTCGCCGTCGTTCGCCGTCTACTTTTCAGCAGCACGTCGCCGTCGTTCGCCGTCTACTTTTCAGCAGCATGTCGCCGTCGTTCGCGTTGTAGCAAAGGATGGTTTCCTCCCGTCCGCCGTCTGCTTTTCAGCAGCACGTCGCCGTCGTTCGCCGTCTACTTTTCAGCAGCACGTCGCCGTCGTTCGCGTGGTAGCAGAGGATGGTTTCCTCCCGTCCGCCGTCTGCTTTTCAGCAGCACGTCGCCGTCGTTCGCCGTCTACTTTTCAGCAGCACGTCGCCGTCGTTCGCGTTGTAGCAAAGGATGGTTTCCTCCCGTCCGCCGTCTGCTTTTCAGCAGCACGTCGCCGTCGTTCGCCGTCTACTTTTCAGCAGCACGTCGCCGTCATTCGCGTTGTAGCAAAGGATGGTTTCCTCCCGTCCGCCGTCTGCTTTTCAGCAGCACGTCGCCGTCGTTCGCCGTCTACTTTTCAGCAGCACGTCGCCGTCGTTCGCGTGGTAGCAGAGGATGGTTTCCTCCCGTCCGCCGTCTGCTTTTCAGCAGCACGTCGCCGTCGTTCGCCGTCTACTTTTCAGCAGCACGTCGCCGTCGTTCGCGTGGTAGCAAAGGATGGTTTCCTCCCATCCGCCGTCTGCTTTTCAGCAGCACGTTGCCGTCGTTCGCCGTCTACTTTTCAGCAGCACGTCGCCGTCGTTCGCGTTGTAGCAAAGGATGGTTTCCTCCCGTCCGCCGTCTGCTTTTCAGCAGCACGTCGCCGTCGTTCGCCGTCTACTTTTCAGCAGCAAGTCGCCGTCGTTCGCATGGTAGCAGAGGATGGTTCCCTCCCGTCCGCCGTCTGCTTTTCAGCAGCACGTCGCCGTCGTTCGCCGTCTACTTTTCAGCAGCACGTCGCCGTCGTTCGCCGTCTACTTTTCAGCAGCACGTCGCCGTCGTTCGCCGTCTACTTTTCAGCAGCACGTCGCCGTCGTTCGCGTTGTAGCAAAGGATGGTTTCCTCCCGTCCGCCGTCTGCTTTTCAGCAGCACGTCGCTGTCGTTCGCCGTCTACTTTTCAGCAGCACGTCGCCGTCGTTCGCCGTCTACTTTTCAGCAGCACGTCGCCGTCGTTCGCCGTCTACTTTTCAGCAGCACGTCGCCGTCGTTCGCGTTGTAGCAAAGGATGGTTTCCTCCCGTCCGCCGTCTGCTTTTCAGCAGCACGTCGCTGTCGTTCGCCGTCTACTTTTCAGCAGCACGTCGCCGTCGTTCGCCGTCTACTTTTCAGCAGCACGTCGCCGTCGTTCGCCGTCTACTTTTCAGCAGCACGTCGCCGTCGTTCGCGTTGTAGCAAAGGATGGTTTCCTCCCGTCCGCCGTCTGCTTTTCAGCAGCACGTCGCCGTCGTTCGCCGTCTACTTTTCAGCAGCACGTCGCCGTCGTTCGCGTGGTAGCAGAGGATGGTTTCCTCCCGTCCGCCGTCTGCTTTTCAGCAGCACGTCGCCGTCGTTCGCCGTCTACTTTTCAGCAGCACGTCGCCGTCATTCACGTGGTAGCAAAAAATGGTTTCCTCCCGTCCGCCGTCTGCTTTTCAGCAGCACGTCGCCGTCGTTCGCCGTCTACTTTTCAGCAGCACGTCGCCGTCATTCGCGTTGTAGCAAAAAATGGTTTCCTCCCGTCCGCCGTCTGCTTTTCAGCAGCACGTCGCCGTCGTTCGCCGTCTACTTTTCAGCAGCACGTCGCCGTCGTTCGCGTTGTAGCAAAGGATGGTTTCCTCCCGTCCGCCGTCTGCTTTTCAGCAGCACGTCGCTGTCGTTCGCCGTCTACTTTTCAGCAGCACGTCGCCGTCGTTCGCCGTCTACTTTTCAGCAGCACGTCGCCGTCGTTCGCCGTCTACTTTTCAGCAGCACGTCGCCGTCGTTCGCGTTGTAGCAAAGGATGGTTTCCTCCCGTCCGCCGTCTGGTTTTCAGCAGCACGTCGCCGTCGTTCGCCGTCTACTTTTCAGCAGCACGTCGCCGTCGTTCGCCGTCTACTTTTCAGCAGCACGTCGCCGTCGTTCGCCGTCTACTTTTCAGCAGCATGTCGCCGTCGTTCGCGTTGTAGCAAAGGATGGTTTCCTCCCGTCCGCCGTCTGCTTTTCAGCAGCACGTCGCCGTCGTTCGCCGTCTACTTTTCAGCAGCACGTCGCCGTCGTTCGCGTGGTAGCAGAGGATGGTTTCCTCCCGTCCGCCGTCTGCTTTTCAGCAGCACGTCGCCGTCGTTCGCCGTCTACTTTTCAGCAGCACGTCGCCGTCGTTCGCGTTGTAGCAAAGGATGGTTTCCTCCCGTCCGCCGTCTGCTTTTCAGCAGCACGTCGCCGTCGTTCGCCGTCTACTTTTCAGCAGCACGTCGCCGTCATTCGCGTTGTAGCAAAGGATGGTTTCCTCCCGTCCGCCGTCTGCTTTTCAGCAGCACGTCGCCGTCGTTCGCCGTCTACTTTTCAGCAGCACGTCGCCGTCGTTCGCGTGGTAGCAGAGGATGGTTTCCTCCCGTCCGCCGTCTGCTTTTCAGCAGCACGTCGCCGTCGTTCGCCGTCTACTTTTCAGCAGCACGTCGCCGTCGTTCGCGTGGTAGCAAAGGATGGTTTCCTCCCATCCGCCGTCTGCTTTTCAGCAGCACGTTGCCGTCGTTCGCCGTCTACTTTTCAGCAGCACGTCGCCGTCGTTCGCGTTGTAGCAAAGGATGGTTTCCTCCCGTCCGCCGTCTGCTTTTCAGCAGCACGTCGCCGTCGTTCGCCGTCTACTTTTCAGCAGCAAGTCGCCGTCGTTCGCATGGTAGCAGAGGATGGTTCCCTCCCGTCCGCCGTCTGCTTTTCAGCAGCACGTCGCCGTCGTTCGCCGTCTACTTTTCAGCAGCACGTCGCCGTCGTTCGCCGTCTACTTTTCAGCAGCACGTCGCCGTCGTTCGCGTTGTAGCAAAGGATGGTTTCCTCCCGTCCGCCGTCTGCTTTTCAGCAGCACATCGCCGTCGTTCGCCGTCTACTTTTCAGCAGCACGTCGCCGTCGTTCGCGTGGTAGCAGAGGATGGTTTCCTCCCGTCCGCCGTCTGCTTTTCAGCAGCACGTCGCCGTCGTTCGCCGTCTACTTTTCAGCAGCACGTCGCCGTCGTTCGCGTGGTAGCAGAGGATGGTTTCCTCCCGTCCGCCGTCTGCTTTTCAGCAGCACGTCGCCGTCGTTCGCGTGGTAGCAGAGGATGGTTTCCTCCCGTCCGCCGTCTGCTTTTCAGCAGCACGTCGCCGTCGTTCGCCGTCTACTTTTCAGCAGCACGTCGCCGTCGTTCGCGTTGTAGCAAAGGATGGTTTCCTCCCGTCCGCCGTCTGCTTTTCAGCAGCACGTCGCCGTCGTTCGCGTGGTAGCAGAGGATGGTTTCCTCCCGTCCGCCGTCTGCTTTTCAGCAGCACGTCGCCGTCGTTCGCCGTCTACTTTTCAGCAGCACGTCGCCGTCGTTCGCGTTGTAGCAAAGGATGGTTTCCTCCCGTCCGCCGTCTGCTTTTCAGCAGCACGTTGCCGTCGTTCGCCGTCTACTTTTCAGCAGCACGTCGCCGTCGTTCGCCGTCTACTTTTCAGCAGCACGTCGCCGTCGTTCGCGTGGTAGCAGAGGATGGTTTCCTCCCGTCCGCCGTCTGCTTTTCAGCAGCACGTCGCCGTCGTTCGCCGTCTACTTTTCAGCAGCACGTCGCCGTCGTTCGCCGTCTACTTTTCAGCAGCAAGTCGCCGTCGTTCGCATGGTAGCAGAGGATGGTTCCCTCCCGTCCGCCGTCTGCTTTTCAGCAGCACGTCGCCGTCGTTCGCCGTCTACTTTTCAGCAGCACGTCGCCGTCGTTCGCCGTCTACTTTTCAGCAGCACGTCGCCGTCGTTCGCGTTGTAGCAAAGGATGGTTTCCTCCCGTCCGCCGTCTGCTTTTCAGCAGCACATCGCCGTCGTTCGCCGTCGTTCGCCGTCTACTTTTCAGCAGCACGTCGCCGTCGTTCGCGTGGTAGCAGAGGATGGTTTCCTCCCGTCCGCCGTCTGCTTTTCAGCAGCACGTCGCCGTCGTTCGCCGTCTACTTTTCAGCAGCACGTCGCCGTCGTTCGCGTGGTAGCAGAGGATGGTTTCCTCCCGTCCGCCGTCTGCTTTTCAGCAGCACGTCGCCGTCGTTCGCGTGGTAGCAGAGGATGGTTTCCTCCCGTCCGCCGTCTGCTTTTCAGCAGCACGTCGCCGTCGTTCGCCGTCTACTTTTCAGCAGCACGTCGCCGTCGTTCGCGTTGTAGCAAAGGATGGTTTCCTCCCGTCCGCCGTCTGCTTTTCAGCAGCACGTCGCCGTCGTTCGCGTTGTAGCAAAGGATGGTTTCCTCCCGTCCGCCGTCTGCTTTTCAGCAGCACGTCGCCGTCGTTCGCCGTCTACTTTTCAGCAGCACGTCGCCGTCGTTCGCGTGGTAGCAGAGAATGGTTTCCTCCCGTCCTCCGTTTGCTTTTCAGCAGCACGTCGCCGTCGTTCGCGTGGTAGCAGAGGATGGTTTCCTCCCGTCCGCCGTCTGCTTTTCAGCAGCACGTCGCCGTCGTTCGCGTTGTAGCAAAGGATGGTTTCCTCCCGTCCGCCGTCTGCTTTTCAGCAGCACGTCGCCGTCGTTCGCCGTCTACTTTTCAGCAGCACGTCGCCGTCGTTCGCGTGGTAGCAGAGAATGGTTTCCTCCCGTCCTCCGTTTGCTTTTCAGCAGCACGTCGCCGTCGTTCGCGTTGTAGCAAAGGATGGTTTCCTCCCGTCCGCCGTCTGCTTTTCAGCAGCACGTCGCCGTCGTTCGCCGTCTACTTTTCAGCAGCACGTCGCCGTCGTTCGCGTGGTAGCAGAGAATGGTTTCCTCCCGTCCGCCGTTTGCTTTTCAGCAGCACGTCGCCGTCGTTCGCCGTCTGCTTTTCAGCAGCACGTCGCCGTCGTTCGCCGTCTACTTTTCAGCAGCACGTCGCCGTCGTTTGCGTGGTAGCAGAGGATGGTTTCCTCCCGTCCGCCGTCTGCTTTTCAGCAGCACGTCGCCGTCGTTCGCCGTCTGCTTTTCAGCAGCACGTCGCCGTCGTTCGCCGTCTACTTTTCAGCAGCACGTCGCCGTCGTTTGCGTGGTGTACTGTGCTCCGCGTCTTGCCTCTTGCTCTCCACCTCTCCTCCCGTCTCTCTCGGCTGTCACCCTTTTATACACCGACAGATTAACTGATTGTGCCCAGCTGCCCGACCCACGCACCTGTAGTCCATTTGGACGCGAGTCCGCAGGCCACGCCCCCTCACTGCCATCTTGGACCGGGCCCCGGTGTCGGACCGCCGGCCCCGCCTCTCCACAATGATACATTAGTATCGCGGTACTATACTAGTACCGGTATACAAGCCTAAAAATAATAAATACAGAGTTTAATGGGGAACACCGAGGGGTTGACAGGCATTGTTTTGTGGTGCACATGACTCTGAGGAGAAGTATGGAGGAATGTTGGGGGTGAGGAGACGTGAGTAGCTGCGAGGGAGCAAGAGAGGACGGGGGAGGCGAGACTGAGAGTGGGCCTCCCACTGGGGCTGTTGTGGAGACGACAGAATGGGCTAATTACACAGACATCACACGCTTAGCATGCACAATGTGCTGCTTCTTTGTAGCCCATCAGAGATCCTCCGCCTGCTCACAACAAGTCAAGCAAGAAGAAGAAGAAGAAGATTGTGGATGCGAGCTCACCTCAGTCGTCAGGTGAATAAAACATTGACATCTACCAGGACCAGCCCCCAACACGGCGTCTCCCTCGCCGTCTTTCTGACGAGAGCGCGAGGACGCGCTCTACTTTCCGGCCTTTTAAAAGATAAAAACTCACGAGTGCTTAAACTTTAATAGCCAGAGAAGAAGAATGGCTGCGTGAGTGATTTTAAGCTGATTGTCTCTGAGGGACGCTCGTCTCGCAACTTTCATCCAAACACAATCTTTGATGTCAGATGATCCACTTTCTGATGGAGGGCGCCCAAAACCATCCGCTTATCCCCGGGTGACCGTCTTCACACCTTCCATCCATCCATTTTCTACCGCTTGTCCCATTTGGGGTCTCAGCTGCATTCGGGCGGAAGGCGGGGTACACCCTGGACAAGTCACCACCTCATCACAGATAGACAGACAACATTCACACACTAGGGACCATTCAGTGTTGCCAATCAACCTACCCCCAGGTGCATGTCTTTGGAGGTGGGAGGGGCCTATGCCCAGGTGCATGTCTTTGGAGGTGGGAGGGGCCTATCCCCAGGTGCATGTCTTTGGAGGTGGGAGGGGTCTATGCACAGGTGCATGTCTTTGGAGGTGGGAGGAGCCTATCCCCAGGTGCATGTCTTTGGAGGTGGGAGGGGCCTATGCCCAGGTGCATGTCTTTGGAGGTGGGAGGGGTCTATGCAAATCTTTTCTTTTGAAGGGGGAATTGCAAACTTCCTGTTGATATTTGCTGGGGGTTGTCAATATATGAAATGTAGGTCTAAGTGAAACCTACATAGAGGTTTTTGTTTCATGTCTCTAAGACATTACTACTGGAAGTTACAGCAGTTGTGTCTGTGTTTTCTTCCTAGGGGGCGCTAGAGCGCAATTTTGAGTTTTGGGGTTGTTGTTTTTTTATTAGATCTCAATATTTGCCAGTCCTGATGTGTGTGTCCAGTTTGGTGAGTTTTGAAGCATGTTAAGGGGGTCAAATTGCAGCTCAAAGAGGCAAAAGTGACTTTTGTTTTGAAGGGGGAATTGACAACTTCTTGTTGATTTTTGCTGAAGGATGTCAATGTATGAAATGTAGGTCTAAGTCAGACCTACATAGAGGTTTTTGTTTCATGTCTCTACGACATTCCTACCGGAAGTTACAAGCAGTTTTGTCTGTGTTTTTTCCTAGGGGGCGCTAGAGCGCAATTTTGAGTTTTGTGGTTCGTTTTTTTTATTAAAAGACAATTTACGCAGGTCCTGATGTGTGGGTCAAATATGGTGAGTTTTGAAGCATGTTAAGTGGGTCAAATTAGTGCTCAAAGAGGCGGCGGAAGAATAAAGAATAATAAAGAATAATAAAGAATAAAACCTTACAAATTCAATAGGTCCTTATGTCCCATTGCATAAGGACTCCCTGTGGGAGTCCTTATGCAATGGGCCATGCGGGCCCTAATAATAATAATAATAATACAGGTAAAAGCCAGTAAATTAGAATATTTTGAAAAACTTGATTTATTTCAGTAATTGCATTCAAAAGGTGTAACTTGTACATTATATTTATTCATTGCACACAGACTGATGCATTCAAATGTTTATTTCATTTAATTTTGATGATTTGAAGTGGCAACAAATGAAAATCCAAAATTCCGTGTGTCACAAAATTAGAATATTACTTAAGGCTAATACAAAAAAGGGATTTTTAGAAATGTTGGCCAACTGAAAAGTATGAAAATGAAAAATATGAGCATGTACAATACTCAATACTTGGTTGGAGCTCCTTTTGCCTCAATTACTGCGTTAATGCGGCGTGGCATGGAGTCGATGAGTTTCTGGCACTGCTCAGGTGTTATGAGAGCCCAGGTTGCTCTGATAGTGGCCTTCAACTCTTCTGCGTTTTTGGCTCTGGCATTCTGCATCTTCCTTTTCACAATACCCCACAGATTTTCTATGGGGCTAAGGTCAGGGGAGTTGGCGGGCCAATTTAGAACAGAAATACCATGGTCCGTAAACCAGGCACGGGTAGATTTTGCGCTGTGTGCAGGCGCCAAGTCCTGTTGGAACTTGAAATCTCCATCTCCATAGAGCAGGTCAGCAGCAGGAAGCATGAAGTGCTCTAAAACTTGCTGGTAGACGGCTGCGTTGACCCTGGATCTCAGGAAACAGAGTGGACCGACACCAGCAGATCACACGGCACCCCAAACCATCACCCAACCATGCAAATTTTGCATTTCCTTTGGAAATCGAGGTCCCAGAGTCTGGAGGAAGACAGGAGAGGCACAGGATCCACGTTGCCTGAAGTCTAGTGTAAAGTTTCCACCATCAGTGATGGTTTGGGGTGCCATGTCATCTGCTGGTGTCGGGCCACTCTGTTTCCTGAGATCCAGGGTCAACGCAACCGTCTACCAGCAAGTTTTAGAGCACTTCATGCTTCCTGCTGCTGACCTGCTCTATGGAGATGGAGATTTCAAGTTCCAACAGGACTTGGCGCCTGCACACAGCGCAAAATCTACCCGTGCCTGGTTTACGGACCATGGTATTTCTGTTCTAAATTGGCCCGCCAACTCCCCTGACCTTAGCCCCATAGAAAATCTGTGGGGTATTGTGAAAAGGAAGATGCAGAATGCCAGACCCAAAAATGCAGAAGAGTTGAAGGCCACTATCAGAGCAACCTGGGCTCTCATAACACCTGAGCAGTGCCAGAAACTCATCGACTCCATGCCACGCCGCATTAACGCAGTAATTGAGGCAAAAGGAGCTCCAACCAAGTATTGAGTATTGTACATGCTCATATTTTTCATTTTCATACTTTTCAGTTGGCCAACATTTCTAAAAATCCCTTTTTTGTATTAGCCTTAAGTAATATTCTAATTTTGTGCCACACGGAATTTTGGATTTTCATTTGTTGCCACTTCAAATCATCAAAATTAAATGAAATAAACATTTGAATGCATCAGTCTGTGTGCAATGAATAAATATAATGTACAAGTTACACCTTTTGAATGCAATTACTGAAATAAATCAAGTTTTTCAAAATATTCTAATTTACTGGCTTTTACCTGTAGATTTCATTTGTAAAAAGCACTTTACATTGAGCAAACAACCTCAAAGTGCTACAGTGTATTAAATGTTTTTTTTTAAATAATTAAAAAAAATAAAATTAAAACTAGAACTAGAACTACCATATCTAAAAAAAAAAAGGCTTTTTTCAAAAGAAGGGTTTTTAAGCCTTTTTTAAAAGCATTCACAGTCTGTAGTACCCTCAGGTGGTCAGGGAGAGCGTTCCACAGACTGGGACCGGCGAAGCAGAAAGCCCGGTCTCCCATTGTTCGTAGCTTTGTCCTCGGAGGTTGGAGGAGGTTAGTCTGTCCGGAGCGAAGGTGTCTACTAGAGATGCGCGGATAGGCAATTATTTCATCCGCAACCGCGTCAGAAAGTCGTCAACCATCCGCCATCCACCCGATGTAACGTTTGATCAGAACTGCACCCGCCCGCCATCCGCCCGTTGTTATATATCTAATATTAATTAAAAAAAAAAAAAAAGGGTGAAAACTACGCGAATTGCACCTTGTGCAGACAAGATTTTTCGATCGGACACGGAGGAATTAGCGATGTAAAAGACCACGTTGGGACAAAAAAACACAAGTCTAATGCCGTTGCTAGCGATACAAGTGGAAAACTTTCTACGTTTTTCGTCGCCCAAACAGATTCTTTGGATGTGATAAATGCCGAAGTTTTATTTACGGAGGCAATAATTGAGCATGGACTTCCAATCGCACTGGCTGATCACATGGGACAGTTAATAATGTAATGCAACCTTTAAAAATCATTACGCGGTGATCGCGATCCCAAAAATAAACTTTTCTTGCATGATAATGTCCAGAAAAATTCGCTTTATATTACTATAGAGTCCTTTTAACGAATGAGTTTGATGGTTTATCACAAACCTTAAATGAAAGAAGTCCTTTGTTCTCCTGCACCATGCATGCCCTTTGGCCTTGCTTCGTGTTTGGTGCGCAATCCTGTCGGCTGTATTTCACAGCACGACATACTGTTAAAAGTGTTTATACTATTTATACTTTCAATTAACAAATTGAAGTCTTGTGAAAGGTTGACAGGATAACTGGCATTAACTGTCAAAATAATTTCAAACTATTGAAGTTAGCTTACAGAATAAACATGTCAATCAACCCATATGATTTTTGCTGTAATATTTTTGTTTTGAAAAGTCACTGTGACTGATAGAAAAGTGATGGTTTTAGCAACATTTTAACCTGTCTGAATGCTAATAATCATTTTGCGTCGGGGGGCGAAGCCCTGAACCCTCCACCAGGACTTTGTCCTGGACCTACCGGGGCCTGCGGCCCTTGGACCCTGGCTACTAGGTTTTTCTGATTTCAAAAGTTGGCAGGTATGGTGAGGTTATAAAGCTTTTGCCTGTTAAAGAAAGGAGACTGATCCAATGCAGCACAGACATTCGCGTGCCACGCTGTCACGGCCCAGACGCACATCAGTGCGCAATCATATGGGAGCCGCGCTGAGCGCACCTCCAAGTGCGTCTCGCTGCCGGCGACGGCCGGGTATGGGCCCACGCTCCAGCGCCATCCATTTTCAGGGCTAGTTGATTCGGCATGTGGGTTGTTACACACTCCTTAGCGGGTTCCGACTTCCATGGCCACCGTCCTGCTCTCTATATCAACCAGGGTGAGCCCCACCCCTTTCGTGAGCGCACTGCGCGCGGAGTGACCCCTGTTACGCGCCCCCGGCAACAGGGGTGGCAAGCAGGTAAGCTGCGCGGGCGGAGCGCGCGGAGTGCCCCCTGTTACGAGCCCCCGGCCACGGGGGTGGCGGGCAGGTAAGCTGCTTACCTGCTGCGCGTGACGCCGGCCGCGGCGAAAGCGGACGAGGCGGGGTGTCGGTGCGGTGGGCGCGGTGGTGACCCTGGACGTGCGTCGGGCCCTTCTCGCGGATCGCCTCAGCTACGGCTCCCGGTGGGGCCCTCTCGGGGGAAGGGGCCTCGGTCCCGGACCCCGGCGAGGCGTCCCTTCTCCGCTCCGTAAAAGTGTCCATCTCTTTTTCTTTTTTTTCTTCTGTTGTGGCATATGCAGCAGGTGCCTGCTCGTTTTTCGTATGTGGGTAACAACATTTAACTATGTATATATATTTCCCAATTGGTTTAACTGCCACCCGCAAAAAAAAAAAAAAAAAAAAAAAAAAATCTAATTAATCCGCCCGACCCGACCCGCGAGCGGATAAAATCTTATTTTTTTTAATTTCATCCGCCCGATCCGCGGATAATCCGCGGACTCCGCGGTTGTGTCCGCAAACCGCGCATCTCTAGTGTCTACTAATAAAAGTTTCAATCAATCAATCAATCAATCAATCAAAAAAAAAAAACTTTTGAGAGTGTGAAAAGACAACAACTCCAGAGTGGCTACTTGTTGATGCTAATGCAAACAAGCGCCTCCCAGGTTGAGTGGTCCGGTAATCCCACTTCTGGTCCTGCCTCATGTCGTCGGCGAAGGCGCCTTCCCCCGGCCCGCTCGCCCTTTGATCAGGAAGCGTAGCGCCGTCGCCTGCTTTGGCGCCGTCACTTCTCATTTGGCTGGTGTCACTTTGATGCGAGCGCACATTCTTTTATCGAGAGCCGCGTCGCGCCCGCCTTGCTTCCACTCAGCGCTCGTTAATGAATAATTGACCTGAGTGGATTCTTCCCCTCCATGCGCCCCACAGGCAGGGGGTCGCTGCCAGCCGCACAGAGAGCGAGAGGGGGGGTGTAGGGGGGGGGCGTATAAATAGCTTATCATGGCCCTCGCTGGTGCCCGCGACATCTGTCCGCTCCATATGGCGCCCTGTTCCGGTTCCCACCATGAGTCAATAGCACGCCTGTCAACGGGTCAGCGCACACAGGCAGCGATTAGGATAAGCGGGGATCGAACCTGGAACACCTCAAGTTGCCGGCACGGCCACTCTACAAACCGAGCTATACCGGTAGAAAAGCGGTGTAAAATCTGTCAATATAAACAAGTGTCAAATAATTATAGTGGCATATTACTTACACATACAAAGTCTCCAAGGCAGGAAGTATCCAGTAACAAACGTGTCCGCACCATTGTCAACGTAGAACAAAAGTATGTCGACAAACAATAAGCCTTGTTTCATACCGTACTTTTTTGGAATGACGGCGACAAGACGTAACTTTGCGGTCAAGTCATTCGCAAAAAGGTAAACACGGTGAGCTCGCAGCTACGCAACAGCTAAGCACACAATAGCCCTCAAGCGAGACATGCGTAGTAATCGTTGAACAATATTGCGGTGTAAAATCTGTCAATACAAACAAGTGTCAAATAATTATAGTGGCATATTACTTACACATGCAAAGTCTCCAAGTCAGGAAGTATCCAGTAACAAACGTGTCCGCACCATTGTCAACGTAGAAGAAAAGTATGGCAATGTTTACACGTCGACAAACAATAAGCCTTGTTTCATACCGTACTTTTTTGGAATGACGGCGACAAGGCGTAACTTTGCGGTCAAGTCATCCGCAAAAGGTAAACACGGTGAGCTAGCAGCTACGCAGCAGCTAAGCACACAATAGCCCTCAAGCGAGACATGCGTAATAATCGTTGAACAATAATGCGGTGTAAAATCAGTCAATATAAACAAGTGTCAAATAATTATAGTGGCATATTACTTACACATACAAAGTCTCCAAGTCAGGAAGTATCCAGTAACAAACGTGTCCGCACCATTGTCAACGTAGAACAAAAGTATGTCGACAAACAATAAGCCTTGTTTCATACCGTACTTTTTTGGAATGACGGCGACAAGACGTAACTTTGCGGTCAAGTCATTCGCAAAAGGTAAACACGGTGAGCTCGCAGCTACGCAGCAGCTAAGCACACAATAGCCCTCAAGCGAGACATGCGTAGTAATCGTTGAACAATATTGCGGTGTAAAATCTGTCAATACAAACAAGTGTCAAATAATTACAGTGGCATATTACTTACACATGCAAAGTCTCCAAGTCAGGAAGTATCCAGTAACAAACGTGTCCGCACCATTGTCAACGTAGAAGAAAAGTATGGCAATGTTTACACGTCGACAAACAATAAGCCTTGTTTCATACCGTACTTTTTTGGAATGACGGCGACAAGACGTAATTTTGCGGTCAAGTCCTTCGCAAAAGGTAAACACGGTGAGCTCGCAGCTACGCAGCAGCTAAGCACACAATAGCCCTCAAGCGAGACATGCGTAATAATCATTGAACAATATTGCGGTGTAAAATCTGTCAATACAAACAAGTGTCAAATAATTATAGTGGCATATTACTTACACGGCGCAAGTCAAAGTCAGCATCGCGCTGCCTTCAAAATAATCTTAAATGCCATGCGGTCACTGAATGCTACACGTTTGCTGCCATCTTGTGGACAATGTGAGTAAATTAGATCAATGACCCTCAAAAGTAGCACAGCAATTACTTATATGACACAATCCAAACAACCTTCCCTAGTCATGGTGCAAAAAAATAAAATACAACTGCAATGGTTCTTTTCCTCTTTGATCCGGGGGACCGAACGTTCACAGTTTTCAAAAACAATTGGAAATGTGGACTCGTCAGACCACAGAACACTTTTCCACTTTGCATCAGTCCATCTTAGATGAGCTCGAGCGTTTCTGGGTGTTGTTGATAAATGTCAAATCTGTTGTCAATATATGAAATGTAGGTCTAAGTGAAACCTACATAGAGGTTCTTGTTTCATGTCTCTAAGACATTACTACTGGAAGTTACAGCAGTTGTGTCTGTGTTTTCTTCCTAGGGGGCGCTAGAGCGCAATTTTGAGTTTTGGGGTTGTTTTTTTTTTATTAGATCTCAATATTTGCCAGTCCTGATGTGTGTGTCCAGTTTGGTGAGTTTTGAAGCATGTTAAGGGGGTCAAATTTCAGCTCAAAGAGGCAAAAGTGACTGTTTTTAGTCAACTTTTGTTTTGAAGGGGGAATTGCCAACTTCTTGTTGATTTTTGCTGAAGGATGTCAATGTATGAAATGTAGGTCTAAGTCAGACCTACATAGAGGTTTTTGTTTCATATCTCTACGACATTCCTACCGGAAGTTACAAGCAGTTTTGTCTGTGTTTTTTCCTAGGGGGCGCTAGAGCGCAATTTTGAGTTTCGGGTTTTTAAAAAAAAAAATTTATTAGATGGCAATTTTCGCCAGTCCTGATGTGTGAAATCAAATATGGTGAGTTTTGAAGCATGTTAAAAGGGTCAAATTACAGCTCAATAGGGTCCTCTGTCCCAAAGGGACATTGCGGTCCCTAATAATAATAATAATAATTAAAGCTGCAAGCAGCGATGGACGGGACCGACTTTGACGGCACATAAAATCCAAACCGAAACAGTAATTAAAACTCTTTGGTCAACTTTTAATCAGACGTGTTCAATCTCTCTCCTGTGCTAGTTTGAAGCCGACACGACAAACGGGCTCAGAGGAGATAATGTTTGAAAAAAGGTGACCGGTTTTTACAAAACTTTTCTTTTGAAGGGGGAATTGCAAACTTCCTGTTGATTTTTGCGGGGGGTTGTCAATATATGAAATGTAGGTCTAAGTGAAACCTACATAGAGGTTTTTGTTTCATGTCTCTAAGACATTCCTACTGGAAGTTACAGCAGTTGTGTATGTGTTTTCTTCCTAGGTGGCGCTAGAGCGCAATTTTGAGTTTTGGGGTTGTTTTTCTTTCATTAGATCTCAATTTTTGCCAGTCCTGATGTGAGTGTCCAGTTTGGTGAGTTTTGAAGCATGTTAAGGGGGTCAAATGTCAGCTCAAAGAGGCAAAAGTGACTGTTTTTAGTCAACTTTTGTTTTGAAGGGGGAATTGCCAACTTCTTGTTGATTTTTGCTGAAGGATGTCAATGTATGAAATCTAGGTCTAAGTCAGACCTACATAGAGGTTTTTGTTTCATGTCTCTACGACATTCCTACCGGAAGTTACAAGCAGTTGTGTCTGTGTTTTTTTCCTAGGGGGCGCTAGAGCGCAATTTTGAGTTACACAACGTGACAACTTCACTGCTTTTGGGGTTTGTATAACATTTTGGGCATTTTTATGTGGAGATTCCACAATGTGAATGTGCGTGGGCGCGTGTGTGTGTGTGTGTGGTTTGTAAAAAGTTGCTCTTGACCTGCTCATGAACACACACACACACACACACACACACACACACACACACACACACACACACACACACACACACACACACACACACACACACACAGAGACAGAGGCCAGTGTGGGAGGTTAGCTGTGCCCTGCGGCGAGCGATTGGCATCAGGATCTCCCCGAGTGACCACACTGGCCTTGGTTTTCACACCTCATGAATATGGAGGCCAAAGGAGCCCTCAGGTGACACGGAGGACGACATGGTTGCTCCTCTTCATATCGATGACATTAAGCCACCTGGTGTAAAGTCCAGTGTAAAATTAAAGCTGCAAGCAGCGTTGGTCGGGCCCGCGTATTTGGCAGGTGCTAGTCCTAAGTGTCCCAATGCTTTTGTCCAGTTTTCGTCCCAAGTGTCCCAATACTTTTGTCCAGTTTTAGTCCTAAGTGTCCCAATACTTTTGTCCAGTGTAGGTGTCCCAATACTTTAGTCCAGTGGTAGTCCTAAGTGTCCCAATACTTTTGTCCAGTTGTAGTCCTTAGTGTCCCAATACTTTGGTCCAGTGTAGGTGTCCCAATACTTTTGTCCAATTGTCGTCCTAAGTGTCCCAATACTTTTGTCCAGTTTTAGTTGTAATTGTCCCAATACGTGTGTCAAGTTTTAGTCCCAAGTGTCCCAATGGTGTTGTCCAGTTTTCGTCCAAAGTGTCCCAATACTTTAGTCCAGTTGTCGTCCTAAGTGTCCCAATACTTTTGTCAAGTTTTATTTCCAAGTGTCCCAATACTTTTGTCCAGTTTTAGTTGTAATTGTCCCAATACGTGTGTCAAGTTTTAGTCCCAAGTGTCCCAATAGTGTTGTCCAGTTTTTGTCCAAAGTGTCCCAATACTTTAGTCCAGTTGTCGTCCTAAGTGTCCCAATACTTTTGTCAAGTTTTATTTCCAAGTGTCCCAATACTTTTGTCCAGTTTTCGTCATAAGTGTCCCAATATTTTTGTGCAGTTTTAGTTCTAAGTGTCCCAATACGTGTGTCAAGTTTTAGTCCCAAGTGTCCTAATAGTGTTGTCCAGTTTTCGTCCAAAGTGTCCCAATACTTTTGTCCAGTTTTATTCCTAAGTGTCCCAATACTTGTGTCCAGTTTTCGTCCAAAGTGTCCCAATACTTTTGTCCAGTTTTATTCCTAAGTGTCCCAATACTTGTGTCAAGTTTGCGTCCTAAGTGTCCCAATACTTTTGTCAAGTTTTATTTCCAAGTGTCCCAATACCTTTGTCCAGTTTTCGTCATAAGTGTCCCAATACTTCTGTCCAGTTTTGGTCGTAAGTGTCCCAATACATTTGTCTAGTGGTAGTCCGAAGTGTCCCAATACTTTTGTCAAGTTGTAGTCCTTCGTGTCCCAATACTTTGGCCCAGTGTAGGTGTCCCAATACTTTTGTCCAATTGTCGTCCTAAGTGTCCCAATACTTTTGTCCAGTTTTAGTTGTAATTGTCCCAATACGTGTGTCAAGTTTTAGTCCCAAGTGTCCCAATAGTGTTGTCCAGTTTTCGTCCAAAGTGTCCCAATACTTTAGTCCAGTTGTCGTCCTTAGTGTCCCAGTACTTTTGTCAAGTTTTATTTCCAAGTGTCCCAATACTTTTGTCCAGTTTTCGTCATAAGTGTCCCAATATTTTTATCCAGTTTTAGTTCTAAGTGTCCCAATACGTGTGTCAAGTTTTAGTCACAAGTGTCCCAATAGTGTTGTCCAGTTTTCGTCCAAAGTGTCCCAATACTTTTGTCCAGTTTTATTCCTAAGTGTCCCAATACTTGTGTCAAGTTTGCGTCCTAAGTGTCCCAATACTTTTGTCAAGTTTTATTTCCAAGTGTCCCAATGCTTTTGTCCAGTTTTCGTCCCAAGTGTCCCAATACTTTTGTCCAGTTTTAGTCCTAAGTGTCCCAATACTTTTGTCCAGTGTAGGTGTCCCAATACTTTAGTCCAGTGGTAGTCCTAAGTGTCCCAATACTTTTGTCCAGTTTTAGTCCTAAGTGTCCCAATACATTTGTCTAGTGGTAGTCCGAAGTGTCCCAATACTTTTGTCAAGTTGTAGTCCTTAGTGTCCCAATACTTTGGTCCAGTGTAGGTGTCCCAATACTTTTGTCCAATTGTCGTCCTAAGTGTCCCAATACTTTTGTCCAGTTTTAGTTGTAATTGTCCCAATACGTGTGTCAAGTTTTAGTCCCAAGTGTCCCAATAGTGTTGTCCAATTTTCGTCCAAAGTGTCCCAATACTTTAGTCCAGTTGTCGTCCTAAGTGTCCCAATACTTTTGTCAAGTTTTATTTCCAAGTGTCCCAATACTTTTGTCCAGTTTTCGTCATAAGTGTCCCAATATTTTTGTCCAGTTTTAGTTCTAAGTGTCCCAATACGTGTGTCAAGTTTTAGTCCCAAGTGTCCCAATAGTGTTGTCCAGTTTTCGTCCAAAGTGTCCCAATACTTGTGTCAAGTTTGCGTCCTAAGTGTCCCAATACTTTTGTCCAGTTTTATTCCTAAGTGTCCCAATACTTGTGTCAAGTTTGCGTCCTAAGTGTCCCAATACTTTTGTCAAGTTTTATTTCCAAGTGTCCCAATACTTTTGTCCAGTTTTCGTCATAAGTGTCCCAATACTTTTGTCAAGTTGTAGTCCTTAGTGTCCCAATACTTTGGTCCAGTGTAGGTGTCCCAATACTTTTGTCCAATTGTCGTCCTAAGTGTCCCAATACTTTTGTCCAGTTTTAGTTGTAATTGTCCCAATACGTGTGTCAAGTTTTAGTCCCAAGTGTCCCAATAGTGTTGTCCAGTTTTCGTCCAAAGTGTCCCAATACTTTAGTCCAGTTGTCGTCCTAAGTGTCCCAATACTTTTGTCAAGTTTTATTTCCAAGTGTCCCAATACTTTTGTCCAGTTTTAGTTGTAATTGTCCCAATACGTGTGTCAAGTTTTAGTCCCAAGTGTCCCAATAGTGTTGTCCAGTTTTCGTCCAAAGTGTCCCAATACTTTAGTCCAGTTGTCGTCCTAAGTGTCCCAATACTTTTGTCAAGTTTTATTTCCAAGTGTCCCAATACTTTTGTCCAGTTTTCGTCATATGTGTCCCAATATTTTTGTCCAGTTTTAGTTCTAAGTGTCCCAATAAGTGTGTCAAGTTTTAGTCCCAAGTGTCCTAATAGTGTTGTCCAGTTTTCGTCCAAAGTGTCCCAATACTTTTGTCCAGTTTTATTCCTAAGTGTCCCAATACTTGTGTCAAGTTTGCGTCCTAAGTGTCCCAATACTTTTGTCCAGTTTTATTCCTAAGTGTCCCAATACTTGTGTCAAGTTTGCGTCCTAAGTGTCCCAATACTTTTGTCAAGTTTTATTTCCAAGTGTCCCAATACTTTTGTCCAGTTTTCGTCATAAGTGTCCCAATACTTCTGTCCAGTTTTGGTCGTAAGTGTCCCAATACTTTTGTCCATTTTTAGTCCCAAGTGTCCCAATAGTGTTGTCCAGTTTTCGTCCAAAGTGTCCCAATACTTTAGTCCAGTTGTCGTCCTAAGTGTCCCAATACTTTTGTCAAGTTTTATTTCCAAGTGTCCCAATACTTTTGTCCAGTTTTCGTCATAAGTGTCCCAATATTTTTGTGCAGTTTTAGTTCTAAGTGTCCCAATACATGTGTCAAGTTTTAGTCCCAAGTGTCCTAATAGTGTTGTCCAGTTTTCGTCCAAAGTGTCCCAATACTTTTGTCCAGTTTTATTCCTAAGTGTCCCAATACTTGTGTCAAGTTTGCGTCCTAAGTGTCCCAATACTTTTGTCAAGTTTTATTTCCAAGTGTCCCAATACTTTTGTCCAGTTCTCGTCATAAGTGTCCCAATACTTCTGTCCAGTTTTGGTCGTAAGTGTCCCAATACTTTTGTCCATTTTTAGTCCTAAGTGTCCCAATACTTTTGCCAAGTTGTAGTGTTAAGTGTCCCAATACTTTAGTCCAGTTGTCGTCCTAAGTGTCCCAATACTTTTGTCAAGTTTTATTTCCAAGTGTCCCAATACTTTTGTCCAGTTTTCGTCATAAGTGTCCCAATATTTTTGTACAGTTTTAGTTCTAAGTGTCCCAATACGTGTGTCAAGTTTTAGTCCCAAGTGTCCCAATAGTGTTGTCCAGTTTTCGTCCAAAGTGTCCCAATACTTTTGTCCAGTTTTATTCCTAAGTGTCCCAATACTTGTGTCAAGTTTGCGTCCTAAGTGTCCCAATACTTTTGTCAAGTTTTATTTCCAAGTGTCCCAATACCTTTGTCCAGTTTTCGTCATAAGTGTCCCAATACTTCTGTCCAGTTTTGGTCGTAAGTGTCCCAATACATTTGTCTAGTGGTAGTCCGAAGTGTCCCAATACTTTTGTCAAGTTGTAGTCCTTGGTGTCCCAATACTTTGGCCCAGTGTAGGTGTCCCAATACTTTTGTCCAATTGTCGTCCTAAGTGTCCCAATACTTTTGTCCAGTTTTAGTTGTAATTGTCCCAATACGTGTGTCAAGTTTTAGTCCCAAGTGTCCCAATAGTGTTGTCCAGTTTTCGTCCAAAGTGTCCCAATACTTTAGTCCAGTTGTCGTCCTAAGTGTCCCAATACTTTTGTCAAGTTTTATTTCCAAGTGTCCCAATACTTTTGTCCAGTTTTCGTCATAAGTGTCCCAATATTTTTGTCCAGTTTTAGTCCTAAGTGTCCCAATACATTTGTCTAGTGGTAGTCCAAAGTGTCCCAATACTTTTGTCAAGTTGTAGTCCTTAGTGTCCCAATACTTTGGTCCAGTGTAGGTGTCCCAATACTTTTGTCCAATTGTCGTCCTAAGTGTCCCAATACTTTTGTCCAGTTTTAGTTGTAATTGTCCCAATACGTGTGTCAAGTTTTAGTCCCAAGTGTCCCAATAGTGTTGTCCAGTTTTCGTCCAAAGTGTCCCAATACTTTAGTCCAGTTGTCGTCCTAAGTGTCCCAATACTTTTGTCAAGTTTTATTTCCAAGTGTCCCAATACTTTTGTCCAGTTTTGGTTGTCATTGTCCCAATACGTGTGTCAAGTTTTAGTCCCAAGTGTCCCAATAGTGTTGTCCAGTTTTCTTCCAAAGTGTCCCAATACTTTAGTCCAGTTGTGGTCCTAAGTGTCCCAATACTTTTGTCAAGTTTTATTTCCAAGTGTCCCAATACTTTTGTCCAGTTTTCGTCATAAGTGTCCCAATATTTTTGTCCAGTTTTAGTTCTAAGTGTCCCAATACGTGTGTCAAGTTTTAGTCCCAAGTGTCCCAATAGTGTTGTCCAGTTTTCGTCCAAAGTGTCCCAATACTTTTGTCCAGTTTTATTCCTAAGTGTCCCAATACTTGTGTCAAGTTTGCGTCCTAAGTGTCCCAATACTTTTGTCAAGTTTTATTTCCAAGTGTCCCAATACTTTTGTCCAGTTTTTGTCATAAGTGTCCCAATACTTCTGTCCAGTTTTGGTCGTAAGTGTCCCAATACTTTTGTCCATTTTTAGTCCTAAGTGTCCCAATACTTTTGCCCAGTTGTAGTCCTTAGTGTCCCAATACTTTGGTCCAGTGTAGGTGTCCCAATACTTTTGTCCAATTGTCGTCCCAAGTGTCCCAATACTTTTGTCCAGTTTTAGTCCTAAGTGTCCCAATACATTTGTCTAGTGGTAGTCCGAAGTGTCCCAATACTTTTGTCAAGTTGTAGTCCTTAGTGTCCCAATACTTTGGTCCAGTGTAGGTGTCCCAATACTTTTGTCCAATTGTCGTCCTAAGTGTCCCAATACTTTTGTCCAGTTTTAGTTGTAATTGTCCCAATACGTGTGTCAAGTTTTAGTCCCAAGTGTCCCAATAGTGTTGTCCAGTTTTCGTCCAAAGTGTCCCAATACTTTAGTCCAGTTGTCGTCCTAAGTGTCCCAATACTTTTGTCAAGTTTTATTTCCAAGTGTCCCAATACTTTTGTCCAGTTTTCGTCATAAGTGTCCCAATATTTTTGTCCAGTTTTAGTTCTAAGTGTCCCAATACGTGTGTCAAGTTTTAGTCCCAAGTGTCCCAATAGTGTTGTCCAGTTTTCGTCCAAAGTGTCCCAATACTTTTGTCCAGTTTTATTCCTAAGTGTCCCAATACTTGTGTCAAGTTTGCGTCCTAAGTGTCCCAATACTTTTGTCAAGTTTTATTTCCAAGTGTCCCAATACTTTTGTCCCGTTTTCGTCATAAGTGTCCCAATATTTTTGTCCAGTTTTAGTTCTAAGTGTCCCAATACGTGTGTCAAGTTTTAGTCCCAAGTGTCCCAATAGTGTTGTCCAGTTTTCGTCCAAAGTGTCCCAATACTTTTGTCCAGTTTTATTCCTAAGTGTCCCAATACTTTTGTCCAGTTTTCGTCATAAGTGTCCCAATACTTCTGTCCAGTTTTGGTCGTAAGTGTCCCAATACTTTTGTCCATTTTTAGTCCTAAGTGTCCCAATACTTTTGCCAAGTTGTAGTGTTAAGTGTCCCAATACTTAACACTACTGCTAGAGCGCAATTTTGAGATTTGGGGTTAGGTTTTTTTATTAGATGGCCATTTTTGCCAGTCCTGATGTGTGTGTTCAGTTTGGTGAGTTTTGAAGCATGTTAAGGGGGTGAAATTACAGCGCAAAGAGGCAAAAGTGACTGTTTTTAGTACATTTTTGTCTTGAAGGGGGAATTGCCAACTTCCTGTTGATTTTTGCCCAAAGATGTACCATTATGAAATGTAGGTGTAAGTCAGACCTACATAGAGGTTTTTGTTTCATGTCTCTCCGACTTTCCTACACTCTTAGAAATAAGGGTTCTAAAAGGGTTCTTCTACAAGGGCTGAGGTTCTAACTGGAACCATTTGCTTCTGAAAAACCCTTTCCCGAAGAAAGGGTTTTTCAAGGGTTCTCGGTAACGCTAATGGTTCCAGTAAGAACCATTTTGATCCAGAGAACCCTTTAAAACCCCTTTTCTGAAACCCTTGAAACATGAAAGAGTTCTTTGTGGAACTCCCTGTGTGGGTTCTAGATGAAACCCTTGAAACATGAAAGGGTTCTTAGTGGAACTCCCTGCATGGGTTCTAGATGAAACCCTTGACAAACGAAAGGGTTCTTAGTGGAACTCCCTGTGTGGGTTCTAGATGAAACCCTTGAAATACGAAAGGGTTCTTAGTGGAACTCCCTGCGTGGGTTCTAGATGAAAGTCTTGAAATACAAAAGGGTTCTTAGTGGAACTCCCTGTGTGGGTTCTAGATGAAACCCTTGAAATACGAAATGGTTCTTAGTGGAACTCCCTGTGTGGGTTCTAGATGAAACCCTTGAAACATGAAAGGGTTCTTAGTGGAACTCCCTGCGTGGGTTCTTTGTAGAACCTCTCATGGGGGGGTTCTGGGTGGAACCTTACACACACAGTTCTAGGTAGAACCCTCCAAAAGGGTTCCAGGTGGAACCTTTATAAAAAGGTTCTACCTGGAGCCAAAAAGGGTTCTCCTATGCGGACGAGCCGAAGAACCTTATATGGTTCTACTTAGCACTTTTATTTCTAAGAGTGTAGTATGAGTTACAGGCAGTCTAGTTTTTTTTTTCCCTAGGGGGCACTAGAGCGCAATTTTGAGTTGTGGGGTTTGGTTTTTTGATTAAAAAGTTTTGCCATATATTACTGATGTGTGTGTCAAATTTAGTGAGTTTTGAAGCATGTTAAGGGGGTCAAATTACAGCGCAAAGTTGCGGAATAATAATAATAATAATAATAATTATTAAAGCTGCAAGCAGTGTTGGTCGGGCCCGCGTATTTGGCAGGTGCTAGTCCTAAGTGTCCCAATAATTTTGTCAAGTTGTACTCCTAAGTGTCCCAATACTTTTGGCCAGTGTAGGTGTCCCAATACTTTTGTCCAGTGGCAGTCCTAAGTGTCCCAATACTTTTGTCCAGTTGTAGTCATACCAAAGACTATAAAAATGGGACCCATTACCTCCCTGCTTGGCACTCAGCATCAAGGGTTGGAATTGGGGGTTAAATCACCAAAATGATTCCCGGGCGCGGCCACCGCTGCTGCCCACTGCTCCCCTCACCTCCCAGGGGGTGATCAAGGGTGATGGGTCAAATGCAGAGAATAATCTCGCCACACCTAGTGTGTGTGTGACAATCATTGGTACTTTAACTTTAACTTTAACTTTAGTCCTAATTGTCCCAATACTTTAGTCAAGTTGTAGTCCTAAGTGTCCCAATACTTTTGGCCAGTGTAAGTGTCCCAATACTTTTGTCCAGTGTTAGTCCTAAGTGTCCCAATACTTTTGTCCAGTTGTAGTCCTAAGTGTCCCAATACTTTTTGTCAAGTTGTAGTCCTAAGTGTCCCAATACTTTTGGCCAGTGTAAGTGTCCCAATACTTTTGTCCAGTGGTAGTCCTAAGTGTCCCAATACTTTTGTCCAGTTGTAGTCCTAAGTGTCCCAATACATTTGTCAAGTTGTAGTCCTAAGTGTCCCAATACTTTTGGCCAGTGTAAGCGTCCCAATACTTTTGGCCAGTGGTAGTCGTAGGAGTTCCAAGAGTTTTGTCAAGTTTAAGTCCCAAGTGGCCCAATACATTTGTCAAGTTTTAGTCCTAAGTGTCCCAATACTTTTGTCAAGTTGTAGTCCTAAGTGTCCCAAAACTTTTGTCCAGTGTAAGTGTCCCAATACTTTTGTCAAGTGGTAGGCTTAAGTGTCCCAATACTTTTGTCTACGTTTAGTCCGAAGTGTCCCAATACTTTTGTTCAGTGGTGTTACTAAGTGTCCCAATACTTTAGTCAAGGTGTAATCCTAAGTGTCCCAATACTTTTGTCAAGTTTTCGTCATAAGTGTCCCACTACTTTTGTCCTGTGGTAGTCATAAGTGTCCCAATACTTTTGTCAAGTTGTAGTCCCAAGTGTCCCAATACTTTTGTCCAGTGGTAGTCATAAGTGTCCCAAAACTTTTGTCTACTTTTAGTCTGAAGTGTCCCAAGACTTTTGTCTAGTGTACCTACCTTGTCTGCATTGTGTGGGCACGTTGGTGCTTCCTGCTTTTAAGCAGCCATCTTAAAAAAACAGCAGCGCAGCAGCATCAGCGCAGCGGTTCTTTGAAGGGTCATAAAATCAAAACCGGAGCCGGTATCAAAACTCTTTCGCCAACTTTTAATCAGAAGGGTTCAATCTCGCTCCTGTGTTAGTTTGAAGCCGAAACAACAAACGCGCTCAGAGGAGATGTTTGAAGAAAGGTGACCGGTTTTTACAAAAATTTTGTTTTGAAGGGGGAATAGCAAACTTCTTGTTGATTTTTGCTGGGGGTTGTCAATTTATGAAATGCAGTTCTAAGTGAGACCTACATAGAGGTTTTTGTTTCATGTCTCTCCGACCTTCCCAGTGGGAGTTACAGGCAGTTTTGTCATTTTTTTCTTCCGAGGAGCAGTTTTTTTTCTGCGTTTTATGCAAAAATTGCGGTAGAACGCAATTTTGAGATTTGGGGTTAGGTTTTTTATTAGATCGCAATTTTTGCCAGTCCTGATGTGTGCGTTCAGTTTGGTGAGTTTTGAAGCATGTTAAGGGGGTCAAATTACAGCTCAAAGAGGCAAAAGTGACTGTTTTTAGTACTTTTTTGTCTTGAAGGGGGAATTGCCAACTTCCTGTTGATTTTAGCCCGAGAATGTACTATTATAAAATCTAGGTCTGAGTCAGACCTACATAGAGGTTTTTGTTTCATGTCTCTCCGACCTTCCTAGTGGGAGTTACAGGCAGTCTAGTTTTTTTTTTTTTTCCTAGGGGGCGCTAGAGCGCAATTTTGAGTTTTGTGGTTCGTTTTTTTTTTTTAAAAGGCAATTTTCGCAGATCCTGATGTGTGGGTCAAATATGGTGAGTTTTGAAGCATGTTAAGTGGGTCAAATTACAGTTTAATGTGGCGGCGGAAGAATAAAGAATAATAAAACCTTACAAATTCAATAGGTCCTTATGTCCCATTGCATAAGGACTCCCAAAGGGAGTCCTTATACAATGGGCCATGCGGGCCCTAATAAAGAATAAAACCTTACAAATTCAATAGGTCCTTATGTCCCATTGCAAAAGGACTCCCTTTGGGATTCCTTTTACAATGGGCCATGCGGGCCCTAATAAAGAATAAAACTTTACAAATTCAATAGGTCCTTATGTCCCATTGCAAAAGGACTCCCGTTGGGATTCTTTTTACAATGGGCCATGCGGGCCCTAAAAACAAACAAAACAAAAAAACAACCAAAGAAGTGAACGAAAAGGAGCAAAGGCGCTGAGGAGCAGCTGGGTATATGGTGTCCTGCCACAACTCCCGCCTCTTTTTGTAGCCAAGAATCCTTGTGGGTTTTCCTACTAAAAATTGACGTACCTTCAAATGCAGAAAACGACGTACAGATGTTTACGTGGCTGGCCACGCCCCCTTCTAAATACCCAAATCATACAGAAAAGTAGACATGTGCCTGAGGGCCGCGCCCTCTGCCCAATCACAAGTCAGTGGGCGGGGCTTCTTTCTCGTGTCCGAGAACTGAACATGGGCTGAAATAAAAAATAATAAATGGTCGAGTCAGGAAGAAGGAGATGAGGCCATAACAAATAGAAGAGATGGGGGATTCTGATTACCCTCAAGTAGGGTTGTCCCGATACCAATATTTTGGTACTGGTACCAAAATGTATTTCAATACGTTTCGATACTTTTCTAAATAAAGGGTACCGCAAAAAAAATTCATTATTGGCTTTATTTGAACAAAAAATGTTAGTGTACCGTATTTTCCGCACCATAAGCCGCCCTGGGTTATAAGCCGCACCTTCAATGAACGGCATATTTCAAAACTTTGTCCACCTATAAGCCGCCCCGTGTTATAAGCCGCATCTAACTGCGCTAAAGGAATGTCAAAAAAACAGTCAGATAGGTCAGTCAAACTTTAATAATATATTAAAAACCAGCGTGATGTGGGCGCGCATGGAGTCGTATATCAACATGGACGGAGCTGCGTGAAAAAAGCCACCCGGCCTCTTCGCGTAAACTTACCTTAACCACTCGCTCATCTTTTCTTCATCCATCCATCCCTTCGAGTTAGTTTTTATGATGACGCCGGCTGGAAAGGTCTCTTTTGGCAAGGTCTTCCTTTTGAATATCACCATGGGTGGAAGTTTCTGGCCATTAGCATGGCAAGCTAGAACCGCAGTGAAGGATGACTTCTCATTCCCTGTGGTGCGAATATTCACCGTACGTGCTCCCGTTGTATCCACAGTGCGGTTCACAGGAATATCAAAAGTCAGTGGAACCTCGTCCATGTTGATAATGTTCTCTGGCCGGATCTTTTTTTTCAGCTATCTTGTTTTTACAATATGCACGGAAAGTAGCCAGCTTTTCTTGAAAGTCTTTAGGCAGTTGCTGTGAAATAGTAGTCCGTGTGCGGATGGAGAGATTGCGTCTTTTCATGAACCGGAAACCTGTCGCTTAGTAGGAGCCATTTTGTGGTCTTTACAGATGTAAACACACAAAGGAAATGAAACGTAATATCCGCGCGCTTTTTCTTCTTTTATGGGGGCGGGTGGTTGCTTACAGTAGAAGAAGAAGCGCTTCCTGTTCTATGGGGGCGGGTGCTTACCTTGGCGGTTGCTTGCGTAGAAGAAGAAGCACTTCCTCTTCTACGGGGAAAAAAGATGGCGGCTGTTTACCGTAGTTGCGAGACCGAAACTTTATGAAAATGAATCTTAATATTAATCCATATATAAAGCGCACCGGGTTATAAGCCGCACTGTCAGCTTTTGAGTAAATTTGTGGTTTTTAGGTGCGGAAAATACTAACTTTCTATGGCAGCCCGGGATCGTGCGCCGATGCCGTCCCTGACATGGGAGCATAAACACAACATTAGCAATGCAAACATCGGAGCCTTCCAGAGTCGACTTTTCGCGCGCTTAATGCGTCGCCGTCGTCAACATCCTCGGGATGAACGCGGGAAGGAGAGAGCGGCGAAAAAGGAAAAGCGACTTGGCAGCTCATGTGTTTAATTATAAGACGCGCCGTTCGCCTTCAATCCGCCGCCTGTTGTGTGCGAGCGCTCGCATGCGCACACCCACTCCTTCCCCGGGCTGCCGTCACCCACAGAAAGGTTTTAATCATATTCACGCGCTGCGAAGACGGAGGGCGAGTGGGCGTGCGCGCAGGCACGTTGTTAGCACTCCCGTCGCAAACAAGCCGTCTCCTTTTGACGGAGACAACTCAGCATTTTTTTTTTTTTTTTTTTTTAAAGCAGGTCAGGTGCGGGAGCTGTGCAACTTCTGAAAACTTTGATGCGTAACTCAGGCCCCGTCCGCCGCCATTAATTTGTGCCTCCCTCCCTGCAGGCTGGCAGCTTACAAGCCAACCGGCGGCGGTAATGGATGAGACGGCGGCGGAAGATTGAGGATGTCCGCCTCACCTCGGAGGGCAAAGCCATCAGGGTGAGTAACTGTGGAAGGCAAACAGCCCCCCCCCCGCTCTCCTTCAGCCACCGCCTCCCACTCAACAAAATGAGGCCTGAGCGTCTCCATTGTGTTTATGGCCTCAAGTGGAGCCAATGATGCGTTTGTGTCTGCTGGGAAATAGCAAATGTCTCACTCGCGCCTCACAAGTGATTGGAATCACACCGTAACTTTAAATTAGGTGTTGGTTCTGAGCCATTGGCGGATGTTTACAAAGCAACATCTACTCCACGCGTGTCCAAACTATGGCCAGAATGCGGCGCTTAGCCCGCAATATGACCTGGAGCGTTCATATCATATACCAGGGGTGCTCATTACGTCGATCGCGATCTACCGGTCGATCGCGGAGGGTGTGTCAGCCGATCACTAGCCAGGCATTAAAAACATAGTCCTAAAAATGAGCGATCATAAATCTTCACTATGGACAGAATTTCTAGGCGCAGTCAAGGCGTTGAGGGGATCCGGTTTGGTGGCTGCAGGATTAGGTCTCTGCTTTTTGCAGATGATTTGGTCCTGATGGCTTCATCTGGCCAGGATCTTCAGCTCTCACTGGATCGGTTCGCAGCTGAGTGTGAAGCGACTGGGATGAGAATCAGCACCTCCAAGTCCGAGTCCATGGTTCCCGCCCGGAAAAGGGTGGAGTGCCATCTCCGGGTTGGGGAGGAGATCTTGCCCCAAGTGGAGGAGTTCAAGTACCTCGGAGTCTTGTTCACGAGTGAGGGAAGAGTGGATGGTGAGATGGACAGGCGGATCGGTGCGGCGTCTTCAGTAATGCGGACGCTGTATCGATCCGTTGTGGTGAAGAAGGAGCTGAGCCGGAAGGCAAAGCTCTCAATTTACCGGTCGATCTACGTTCCCATCCTCACCTATGGTCATGAGCTTTGGGTTATGACCGAAAGGACAAGATCACGGGTACAAGCGGCCGAAATGAGTTTCCTCCGCCGGGTGGCGGGTCTCTCCCTTAGAGATAGGGTGAGAAGCTCTGTCATCCGGGGGGAGCTCAAAGTAAAGCCGCTGCTCCTCCACATCGAGAGGAGCCAGATGAGGTGGTTCGGGCATCTGGTCAGGATGCCACCCGAGCGCCTCCCTAAGGAGGTGTTTAGGGCATGTCCGACCGGTAGGAGGCCACGAGGAAGACCCAGGACACGTTGGGAAGACTATGTCTCCCGGCTGGCCTGGGAACGCCTCGGGATCGCCCGGGAGGAGCTGGACTAAGTGGCTGGGGAGAGGGAAGTCTGGGCTTCCCTGCTTAGGCTGCTGCCCCCGCGGAAGAAGATGGATGGATGGATGGATGGATTGACATTCACGGCACCCGAGGGTCTTCTGTGATGACGCTGGCTGCTGCCAGCTCATTAAAATTACCGACTGGAAGGCGAGAAACACTTTATTTCAACAGACTCTGGCGCCGTACCTGTCGTCAAAACTCCAAAGACCGACTTGCACAGTTGCACAATAAAAGCTCTGCTTCATCCTGCCTGCGCTACCAAAATAAGAGTCTCAGAAAGCTGGCGTGCACAAGCTGGCAAGCTACGGAGTTTGCCGACAATGTATTTCTTGTAAAGTGTATACAAAGGAGTACGGAAGCTGGACAAATAAGATGCCAAAAACCCAGGGCCGGCCCGTGGCATAGGCCGTATAGGCAAATGCTAAGGGCGCCGTCCATCAGGGGGCGCCACGCCAGTGCCACAAATGTTGGAGAAAAAAAAAAAAAAAGTTGGTACTATTATTTCTAAATACAAAAAAATAATCCCACGTTAATTAAAATGCAAAGTAAAGCCTATATAACAGAAATATTATTTGTTACAACATAACCCCCCCCCCCCCTCGCACGGTGCGCCCCCTCCCTTCCCGTATCATGACTCTTTTTGGACGTCACCACATCAAAAAATCAACACAAGATGTCAAAACGGCCAAAACTGTCAGGTGCCCAGGGAAGAAAAAAGAGAAAAGAAGAGGAGTAGAAACGAGAAAAAGACAGAGTTAGCAGGTAGGTAACGTTAGCCTACATGAAATTATTTGTCTGTTACAGAATGTGATAGTAACCTGGCTTTTTAGCATTAAGCTAATGTTACATGATTCGGCAATTGCTAATCAATAAATAGCTAGTTCTGTTTTAACGTCGGGTTAATATTGTGGAGGGGGCTAAATTGTTATGGAAAATAATAATGTAACGTTAGGTAATTACAGTACTCCCGCCTTACATTCCTCAGGGACATTTGTATTAGATCTTTTAAGCAGGTGTTTTTTGTTTACATTGTTATTGCCTTCTGGTTAGCTAATGTTTGCCCTGCAGGTAATAGTCACTTTTCCACCCCTTTATATATTAGGTATAGTTGTAAGCCTAGTTGTTAAAGTGCACATCATTAATGTTAATTAAGCAATATGTATGTAAAAAATATTGTATTTCATATATTAATTTTTTATTTTTTGCATTCATTTATTTATTCATATTTTTTTTAAATCTTGTTAACTATTCTGATTGTTAATTTGCTTTCTTTAAGTAAAAAAAAGGTCAAAGACAAAGCTATTCGGTTTCTTGTGAGTATATACACTTCACTGCCGATGTGGGGGGGCGCCACCTAAAATCTTGCCTAGGGCGCCAGATTGGTTAGGGCCGGGCCTGACCAGTGGTGCTCATTACGTCGATCGCGATCTACCGGTCGATCTCGGAGGGTGTGTCAGTCGATCACCATCCAGGCATTAAAAAAATAGTCCTAAAAATGAGCGATCATAAATCTTCACTATGACGTCACTTCCGTCACTTGATTGACATTCACGGCACCCGAGGGTCTTCTGAGATGACGCTGGCTGCTGCCAGCTCATTAAAATTACCGACTGGAATGCGAGAAACACTTTATTTCAACAGACGCTGGCGCCCGTACCTGTCGTCAAAACTCCAAAGACCGACTGCACAGTTGCACAATAAAAGCTCTGCTTCATCCTGCCTGCGCTACCAAAATAAGAGTCTCAGAAAGCTGGCGTGCACAAGCTAGCGAGCTACGGAGTTTGCCGACAATGTATTTCTTGTATAGTGTATACAAAGGAGTACGGAAGCTGGACAAATAAGATGCCAAAAACCAACCACTTTCATGTGGTATTGGACAGAAAGGAGGACTTTTTTTCTCCTCCATTCGAAAATGCGGACGTTATCACCACTGTCTGATTCCAATCAATGCAAGTCATCACAATCAGGTAATACACCAACTTATATTCTTGTCTTCATGAAAGAAAGGAATCTATATGTGTTAAACATGCTTGTATTATCTTTAACCACCTTTAACTTGTTAACAATATTAACTATATGTGTTAAACATGCTTGTATTATCTTTAACCACCTTTAACTTGTTAACAATATTAACTATTTGTGTTAAACATCCTTGTATTATTTTTAACCACCTTTAACCTGTTAACAATATTAACTATATGTGTTAAACATGCTTGCATTATCTTTAACCACCTTTAACTTGTTAACAATATTAACTATATGTATTAAACATACTTGTATTATCATTAAACACCTTTAATGTATTAACAATATTAACTATATGTGTTAAACATGCTTGCATTATCATTAAACACCTTTAACTTGTTAACAAAAACATATATTTCATAAATAAGTAAATATAAATGATATATATGAATGAGGTAGATCCCCACGACTTGATCAATTGAAAAGTAGCTCGCCTGCAGAAAAAGTGTGAGCACCCCTGTCATATACAAATAACCAGCACAACCACACAGTCTCCATCTGGTGGCCAACGATAGTAACTCAACCATTAATCTGACATCACACGGACAAAGACAAGACCTTCTAGAGGAAAGGTCTGTGGTCAGATGGAACAAAAATGGAGCTGTTTGGCCACAATACCCAGCATTGGAGGAGAAAAGGTGAGGCCTTTAATCCCAGGAACACCATTCCTACCGTCAAGCATGGTGGTGGTAGTATTATGCTCTGGGCCTGTCTTGCTGCCAATGGAACTTGTCAGGTTCAAACACCGATGACATCTATTAAACAAGACAAGAAGCAAAGAATTAAATGGAGACAGAATTAAATTTGGCTCAATTTGAGGAGAGACGCCTGGACACTGTACCCTAGTCCAGTGTCTCAGCACGCTCTGGCGAAAGATTGTTTGCCACCCCTTGTTATTTGGACTTTCCCTGTTTACATAACAACAGCTGTTTCTAAAGGAATGGGGGGTTATGTAAACAGCCATTGTTTTCCGTCACATTAACACAAAAGAAAAAGATGCCTCGGGCTTGGGCTGGTCCCGGATCGAGCTTGGGCAGGTCTTGGATCGCAATAGATAACCCCTCCCGTCTACTCCCATCGTACACAATGGAATTTTACAAGCCTTTGGCTTGGTGCAACAAAGACAGCCTCTGTCTGCTCGCCGGAAGATTCCGAAAATGGAAACTTTTGTGATAACTTCCACATAATTATTCTAACAGAACGTAAATGGGACAACGAAAAAGGAGGATTACCTCCAAATTCTTCAGGACAAGCTAAAATCATCAGTCCAGAGGTTGGGTCTTGGGTGCAGTTGGGTGTTCCAACAGGACAATGACCCCAAACACACGTCAAAAGTGGTAAAGGAATGGCTAAATCAGGCTAAAATGAAGGTTTTAGAATGACCTTCCCAAAGTCCTGACTTAAAACGTGTGGACAATGCTGAAGAAACAAGTCCATGTCAGAAAAGCAACACATTTAGCTGAACTGCACCAATTTTGTCAAGAGGAGTGGTCAAAAATTCAAGCAGAAGCTTGTGGATTCCTACCAAAAGCGCCTTATTGCAGTAAGGCGCAATATTAACATTGCTGTATGTATACTTTTGACCCTCACATTTTCAGTAGAGCCATAATAAATTCATAAAAGAAGCAAACTTCATGAATGTTTTTTGTGACCAACAAGTATGTGCTCCAATCACTACATCACAAACATATAAGAGTTGTAGAAATAATTTGAAACTCAAGAGAGCCATGACATGATGTTCTTTACAAGTGTATGTACTAGGGATGTCCCGATCCGATATTTGGATCGGATCGGCTGCCGATATTTGCCAAAAAATGCGTATCGGCAAGGCATGGGAAAATGCCGATCCAGATCCAGTTTAAAAAAAACTCCGGTCCGTGTTTTCCAACGCACCGATTTAAATAATACATTCCACCTTTCTGCTGCTCCGTAATTTCCATTCCGCATTTTCCAGCACACCTTCAACACATCCACAATTCTCACGCAGTTGCTTTTAGCTGCTGGCATTACACGACAGGCTCTTCTCACTCTTTCCTGTGTCTCCCTCTCACAGACAGCAAGCGCACCTTCTTACACACGTCACATACTGTCACGTCATACGTCACATACTGTCACGTCATACGTCACATACGTATACGTCCTCTCCCAGCAGAGAGCGAGGTAGCGGCATGGCTAACGTTAGCTGTGATGCTAGCGCAGCCGCTAAGGTGCGCGCCTGCTCAAGCGTCCTCTGCGCACGGCAAATCTATGCCACGCACAAAATAAATAAAAAAATAAGCGCATAACAAATTGCGACACACGGACACGACAGAGACAACAGTTTTCGTCATCATTGTTCAAATATTATGACGTCTGTCGAGACGCTTATCTCCATTCGGTGCCACACGTCCACACCATCAAAATGCTGAGGCAAAAATTTCCACATCAACACCGTATGAAAAAATGTGTGATTTTTTTTTGTTGTGATTTCCTTCTCTGCATGAAAGTTTAAAAGTAGCATATATTAATGCAGTATGAAGAAGACTGTTTTAATGTAGACATGCAAGCCTTGAAAGAAAATGTTGAAAATCAAGACTACATTTCCTGCAAATGGGTGCATTTCTACCCTATATTTTAACTTTAGATTTATTCTCATATCAAACTCTTTTGGCTGTCTTTTTGACACTTACCCTCCACACCCTGGATTATAAATAATGTAAATAATTCAATGTGATTATCTTGTGTGATGACTGTATTATGATGATAGTATATATCTGATAGTATATATCTGTATCATGAATCAATTTAAGTGGACCCCGACTTAAACAAGTGTAAAAACTTATTGGGGTGTTACCATTTAGTGGTCAATTGTACGGAATATGTACTTCACTGTGCAACCTACTAATAAAAGTCTCAATCAATCAATCAAAACACATAGAATCATCATACTGCTGTGATTATATGCATCAAGTGTTCATTCAAGGCTAAGGCAAAATATCAAGATATATATCGTGTATCGCAATATGGCCTTAAAATATGGCAATATTAAAAAAAGGCCATATCGCCCAGCCCTAGTTCAATGATGCCATTTCTGTTTGTCATGTATAATTTTGTCTATTTTGTGTTTATCCTTGAATAAACAGGTCAGTTTCTTGTTACCAACCATTGTGTATTATTCAAACTCCCCTAATTCAGCTGGCTAGTTGTTATCAAGAGTACTAAAACCCTTTTCAACATGATTCTGACAACTAAGTAGGCTAAATAACTTTAAACTTTAATACATGCTCGGATAGGCCAGTATCGGTATCGGTCAGTATCGGTATCGGATCGGAAATGCAAACACAATATCGGTATCGGATCGGAAGTGCAAAAACCTGGATCGGGACATCCCTAGTATGTACACTCTTGACCACGACTGAATATGACCCAATCCAAGCAACCTTCCCTAGTCATGGTGCAGGAAAAAAAAAATCAACCAGCACAAACATTGTGGATATTATGAAAAATGTCCAATCAACATAAAACAATAAAATAAACTACACCATTCATTACAAGGGATGATGGGGGAAATATTTGTATTTACAATTTACACAATGTGCCAACTTCACTGCTTTTGGGTTTTGTACATGTACACGTGTTGGAAATAAATGAACACCATTACAGACAGTAAATAATAAATAGGTTAGTGTTTTTCATACCCACCATTGTTCTTTGTTGGACTCATTTCACTTGATCAAACCTTTACCCACATTCCACACTACATAATTACACAAGTGCGCACTTTCTGTTGATATCAGATTGTCAGAATAATTGTATCTTAAGTTATCACAAAACTTTTGTGTTTCAATGAGTTCCCGGCGAGCAGACAAAAGGTGTCTTTGATCCTACCAAGCAGAAGGCTTGTAAAACTCCACTGTGTAGGATGGGAAGCAACATGAAGGTGTTCTGTTTCTTTCATGTATTGTAAGCAACAGAAAGATAATGTCTTGACCCCAAGAACTACAAAGCGGAGAGGAAGCAGGGCCTGACTCCCCTCAAGGCGACCGCATCTTTGAACTGTTTTACGACCTTTTCTTTGAGCTGTTGTAATCAAAGGCGATGGCTGTTTACGACCCCCGTACCTTAGAAACAGCTGTTGCCGTGATTGTCAGAATAATTGTATCTTAAGTTATCACAAAACTTTTGTGTTTCAATGAGTTCCCGGCGAGCAGACAAAAGCTGTCTTTGATCCTACCAAGCAGAAGGCGTGTAAAACTCCACTGTGTAGGATGGGCAGCAACATGAAGGTGTTCTGTTTCTTTCATGTATTGTAAGCAACAGAAAGATATTGTCTTGACCCCAAGAACTACAAAGCGGAGAGGAAGCAGGGCCTGACTCCCCTTAAGGCGACCGCATCTTTGAACTGTTTTACGACCTTTTCTTTGAGCTGTTGTAATCAAAGGCGATGGCTGTTTACGACCCCCGTACCTTAGAAACAGCTGTTGCCGTGATTGTCAGAATAATTGTATCTTAAGTTATCACAAAACTTTTGTGTTTCGATGAGTTCCCGGCGAGCAGACAAAAGCTGTCTTTGATCCTACCAAGCAGAAGGCTTGTAAAACTCCACTGTGTAGGATGGGAAGCAACATGAAGGTGTTCTGTTTTCTTTCATGTATTGTAAGCAACAGAAAGATATTGTCTTGACCCCAAGAACTACAAAGCGGAGAGGAAGCAGGGCCTGACTCCCCTCAAGGCGACCGCATCTTTGAACTGTTTTACAACCTTTTCTTTGAGCTGTTGTAATCAAAGGCGATGGCTGTTTACGACCCCCGTACCTTAGAAACAGCTGTTGCCGTGATTGTCAGAATAATTGTATCTTAAGTTATCACAAAACTTTTGTGTTTCAATGAGTTCCCGGCGAGCAGACAAAAGCTGTCTTTGATCCTACCAAGCAGAAGGCTTGTAAAACTCCACTGTGTAGGATGGGAAGCAACATGAAGGTGTTCTGTTTCTTTCATGTATTGTAAGCAACAGAAAGATATTGTCTTGACCCCAAGAACTACAAAGCGGAGAGGAAGCAGGGCCTGACTCCCCTCAAGGCGACCGCATCTTTGAACTGTTTTACGACCTTTTCTTTGAGCTGTTGTAATCAAAGGCGATGGCTGTTTACGACCCCCGTACCTTAGAAACAGCTGTTGCCGTGATTGTCAGAATAATTGTATCTTAAGTTATCACAAAACTTTTGTGTTTCAATGAGTTCCCGGCGAGCAGACAAAAGCTGTCTTTGATCCTACCAAGCAGAAGGCGTGTAAAACTCCACTGTGTAGGATGGGCAGCAACATGAAGGTGTTCTGTTTCTTTCATGTATTGTAAGCAACAGAAAGATATTGTCTTGACCCCAAGAACTACAAAGCGGAGAGGAAGCAGGGCCTGACTCCCCTTAAGGCGACCGCATCTTTGAACTGTTTTACGACCTTTTCTTTGAGCTGTTGTAATCAAAGGCGATGGCTGTTTACGACCCCCGTACCTTAGAAACAGCTGTTGCCGTGATTGTCAGAATAATTGTATCTTAAGTTATCACAAAACTTTTGTGTTTCGATGAGTTCCCGGCGAGCAGACAAAAGCTGTCTTTGATCCTACCAAGCAGAAGGCTTGTAAAACTCCACTGTGTAGGATGGGAAGCAACATGAAGGTGTTCTGTTTTCTTTCATGTATTGTAAGCAACAGAAAGATATTGTCTTGACCCCAAGAACTACAAAGCGGAGAGGAAGCAGGGCCTGACTCCCCTCAAGGCGACCGCATCTTTGAACTGTTTTACAACCTTTTCTTTGAGCTGTTGTAATCAAAGGCGATGGCTGTTTACGACCCCCGTACCTTAGAAACAGCTGTTGCCGTGATTGTCAGAATAATTGTATCTTAAGTTATCACAAAACTTTTGTGTTTCAATGAGTTCCCGGCGAGCAGACAAAAGCTGTCTTTGATCCTACCAAGCAGAAGGCTTGTAAAACTCCACTGTGTAGGATGGGAAGCAACATGAAGGTGTTCTGTTTCTTTCATGTATTGTAAGCAACAGAAAGATATTGTCTTGACCCCAAGAACTACAAAGCGGAGAGGAAGCAGGGCCTGACTCCCCTTAAGGCGACCGCATCTTTGAACTGTTTTACGACCTTTTTTTTGAGCTGTTGTAATCAAAGGCGATGGCTGTTTACGACCCCCGTACCTTAGAAACAGCTGTTGCCGTGATTGTCAGAATAATTGTATCTTAAGTTATCACAAAACTTTTGTGTTTCAATGAGTTCCCGGCGAGCAGACAAAAGCTGTCTTTGATCCTACCAAGCAGAAGGCTTGTAAAACTCCACTGTGTAGGATGGGAAGCAACATGAAGGTGTTCTGTTTCTTTCATGTATTGTAAGCAACAGAAAGATATTGTCTCGACCCCAAGAACTACAAAGCGGAGAGGAAGCAGGGCCTGACTCCCCTCAAGGCGACCGCATCTTTGAACTGTTTTACGACCTTTTCTTTGAGCTGTTGTAATCAAAGGCGATGGCTGTTTACGACCCCCGTACCTTAGAAACAGCTGTTGCCGTGATTGTCAGAATAATTGTATCTTAAGTTATCACAAAACTTTTGTGTTTCAATGAGTTCCCGGCGAGCAGACAAAAGCTGTCTTTGATCCTACCAAGCAGAAGGCTTGTAAAACTCCACTGTGTAGGATGGGAAGCAACATGAAGGTGTTCTGTTTCTTTCATGTATTGTAAGCAACAGAAAGATATTGTCTTGACCCCAAGAACTACAAAGCGGAGAGGAAGCAGGGCCTGACTCCCCTCAAGGCGACCGCATCTTTGAACTGTTTTACGACGTTTTCTTTGAGCTGTTGTAATCAAAGGCGATGGCTGTTTACGACCCCCGTACCTTAGAAACAGCTGTTGCCGTGATTGTCAGAATAATTGTATCTTAAGTTATCACAAAACTTTTGTGTTTCAATGAGTTCCCGGTGAGCAGACAAAAGCTGTCTTTGATCCTACCAAGCAGAAGGCTTGTAAAACTCCACTGTGTAGGATGGGAAGCAACATGAAGGTGTTCTGTTTCTTTCATGTATTGTAAGCAACAGAAAGATATTGTCTTGACCCCAAGAACTACAAAGCGGAGAGGAAGCAGGGCCTGACTCCCCTTAAGGCGACCGCATCTTTGAACTGTTTTACGACCTTTTCTTTGAGCTGTTGTAATCAAAGGCGATGGCTGTTTACGACCCCCGTACCTTAGAAACAGCTGTTGCCGTGATTGTCAGAATAATTGTATCTTAAGTTATCACAAAACTTTTGTGTTTCAATGAGTTCCCGGCGAGCAGACAAAAGCTGTCTTTGATCCTACCAAGCAGAAGGCTTGTAAAACTCCACTGTGTAGGATGGGAAGCAACATGAAGGTGTTCTGTTTCTTTCATGTATTGTAAGCAACAGAAAGATATTGTCTCGACCCCAAGAACTACAAAGTGGAGAGGAAGCAGACTCCCCTCAAATAGTTTTTTTTTTACAATAACAATAGCCAAAGAAAGACGTAGCTAGCATTCATTAGTCAGCAGAAATTAGCTCAGAATGGTTGGAATTGGTCTATTGTCACTTTTACCGTAGTTAGCCAAAGAAAGATGTAGGTAGCTATTATAAGTTAGCAGCCAGGAGCTACGTACGCTAACATTAGTCTATAGTCACATTAAAAACACTTTTATTGTAGTTAGTAAAAAAAGATGTAGTTAACATTCACAAGTTAGCAGGTGTACGCTAACATGCTACGTACGCTAACATTGGTCTTACTGTAGTTAACAAAAGAAAGATGTTGCTATCGTTCTGAAGTTAGCAGACAAGCGCGAAGGACGCTATTGTCGCTTTAAAAACACTTTTACTGTAGTTAGCCAAAGAAAGATGTTGCTAGGATTACCTAATTAGCAGACTGGAGCTAAGAATGCTAACATTGGTATATTGTCCCAATAAAATAGCTACGCGACCGCATCTTTGAACTGTTTTACGACCTTTTCTTTGAGCTGTTGTATTCAAAGGCGATGGCTGTTTACGACCCCCGTACCTTAGAAACAGCCGTTGCCATGTAATCAGGGAAAGTCCAAATAAAAGAGGAGGCGTACAATCTTTCGCCAGAGCGTGGTGAGACACTACAGTGTCCAGACGCTCTTCTCAATTGAGCCAAATTTAATTGTCTCTGTTTAATTCCTTGCTTCTTGTCTCGTTTAAAAACACTTTTACTGCAGTTAGCCAAAGAAAGATGTTGCTAGGATTACCTAATTAGCAGACTGGAGCTAAGAATGCTAACATTGGTATATTGTCCCAATGAAATAGCCACGCGACCGCATCTTTGAACTGTTTTACGACCTTTTCTTTGAGCTGTTGTAATCAAAGGCGATGGCTGTTTACGACCCCCGTCCCTTAGAAACAGCTGTTGCCATGTAATTAGGGAAAGTCCAAATAAAAGAGGAGGCGTACAATCTTTCGCCAGAGCGTGGTGAGACACTACAGTGTCCAGACGCTCTTCTCAATTGAGCCAAATTTAATTGTCTCTGTTTAATTCCTTGCTTCTTGTCTCGTTTAAAAACACTTTTACTGTAGTTAACCAAAGAAAGATGTTGCTATCGTTCTGAAGTTAGCAGACAAGCGCGAAGAACGCGATTGTCGCTTTAAAAACACTTTTACTGTAGTTAGCCAAAGAAAGATGTTGCTAGGATTACCTAATTAGCAGACTGGAGCTAAGAATGCTAACATTGGTATATTGTCCCAATAAAATAGCTACGCGACCGCATCTTTGAACTGTTTTACGACCTTTTCTTTGAGCTGTTGTATTCAAAGGCGATGGCTGTTTACGACCCCCGTACCTTAGAAACAGCCGTTGCCATGTAATCAGGGAAAGTCCAAATAAAAGAGGAGGCGTACAATCTTTCGCCAGAGCGTGGTGAGACACTACAGTGTCCAGACGCTCTTCTCAATTGAGCCAAATTTAATTGTCTCTGTTTAATTCCTTGCTTCTTGTCTCGTTTAAAAACACTTTTACTGCAGTTAGCCAAAGAAAGATGTTGCTAGGATTACCTAATTAGCAGACTGGAGCTAAGAATGCTAACATTGGTATATTGTCCCAATGAAATAGCCACGCGACCGCATCTTTGAACTGTTTTACGACCTTTTCTTTGAGCTGTTGTAATCAAAGGCGATGGCTGTTTACGACCCCCGTCCCTTAGAAACAGCTGTTGCCATGTAATTAGGGAAAGTCCAAATAAAAGAGGAGGCGTACAATCTTTCGCCAGAGCGTGGTGAGACACTACAGTGTCCAGACGCTCTTCTCAATTGAGCCAAGTTTAATTGTCTCTGTTTAATTCCTTGCTTCTTGTCTCGTTTAAAAACACTTTTACTGTAGTTAACCAAAGAAAGATGTTGCTATCGTTCTGAAGTTAGCAGACAAGCGCGAAGAACGCGATTGTCGCTTTAAAAACACTTTTACTGTAGTTAGCCAAAGAAAGATGTTGCTAGGATTACCTAATTAGCAGACTGGAGCTAAGAATGCTAACATTGGTATATTGTCCCAATAAAATAGCTACGCGACCGCATCTTTGAACTGTTTTACGACCTTTTCTTTTGAGCTGTTGTAATCAAAGGCGATGGCTGTTTACGACCCCCGTCCCTTAGAAACAGCTGTTGCCATGTAATCAGGGGAAGTCCAAATAAAAGAGGAGGCGTACAATCTTTCGCCAGAGCGTGGTGAGACACTACAGTGTCCAGACGCTCTTCTCAATTGAGCCAAATTTAATTGTCTCTGTTTA
>NC_084565.2:41830000-41840000 GCF_033978685.3 Nerophis lumbriciformis
TCCTCTCCAAGGTCTTCATATCTCAACATCCCAGGTCAGTCTGACTTTGCTTCCTAAAGGAGTTTGTTTTCTTAAAAATGATCAGACTTTCAAGTCAAAGCCTGGACTTGTCTATGGTTTTTCCTGTTTAGTTTTTATATCTGCTCCTTTCCTCCTTTGGTAGGCACTCCCTGCTACACCTGATTGCTTCTGATTGGTGATCAGGAATCTCACCTGTCGCTGATCACTAATCAGGAGGCTTTATATGTGGTTCATGTTTGCATGCATGCTTTCTGTGCACTTCCTTGTTGCACTAGTTTTTTGTTTTTTTTGGCACTCCTTTTTTTATTCCTCGATATTAAATGCACCGTAAATTCCGAACTATAAGCCGTTACTTTTTTTCCCTACGCTTTGGACCCTGCGGCTTATAAAACACTGAGATTAATTTATTGCCATAATGTTTTGTGATCGATACTTTCCATTAAACCCAAGCACAGGACTGGGACGGTGCGCTATTGTTTTTTGCTACGGTGCCATCTTTTGGACGAGTTCGCAGTTTTGCGAAAGTAAAACGTTTTTCCTGGTACGGATTCTTCATTCATCACTCCAAGGAATGTTTGTAAATCTCCCAATTTGACTAAAACAATTCATACTTACCAAACCCGCCTGTAGAAGTGTTTTCACGCACATTTGTCCGTGTTACGGTAATTTAAAGAGGCTAGCGTCGTTAGCATTAGATAATATGCTAACACATTTACGGGTGTCTGTGTTAGTGTTATTTTTGTATTGTTTTAGTTCCACAAATGTATCATTGAATTCACCAAAACGTCACCGTGGAGTTATTGGTTCTGTTTAGCTGATTGGAGAGCTAGCTTCGATGACTTCTGTTTTGTTTGATCATCCGTTTTACTGCCGCGTTAAAGACATTAGGAAACGATTAAGGTATGAAAATAAACATTTACAAAATCTGGTGCGGCATATATATAGAAAAAGTTACTTTTCTTCTCAAATTTAATGGGTGTGGCTTATATCAAGGTGCGCTCTATAGTCCGGAAAATACAGTAGTTTTACCTTCACTTTGCCTTCCTCATCTCCGCAAAAAAGAGCTGACAAATAATCAAATAAAAAGACTAGATTTAAGACAAAAAATGAGTAAAAAGTAGTGAAATGATGTCTGTACAGCTAGTACAGACATCCCAAAATAAGATTTGTATACCAAGACATTATCAGGACTTTTAAGGTAGAAATAAGTACCGTATTTTCCGCACCATAAGGCGCCCTGGGTTATAAGCCGCGCCTTCAATGAACGGCATATTTCAAAACTTTGTCCACCTATAAGCCGCCCCGTGTTATAAGCCGCATCTAACTGCGCTAAAGGGAATGTCAAAAAAACAGTCAGATAGGTCAGTCAAACTTTAATAATATATTAAAAACCAGCGTGATGTGGGCGCGCATGGAGTCGTATATCAACATGGACGGAGCTGCGTGAAAAAAGCCACCCGGCCTCTTCGCGTAAACTTAAACTTACCTTAACCACTCGCTCATCTTTTCTTCATCCATCCCTTCGAGTTAGCTTTTATGATGACGCCGGCTGGAAAGGTCTCTTTTGGCAAGGTCTTCCTTTTGAATATCACCATGGGTGGAAGTTTCTGGCCATTAGCATGGCAAGCTAGAACCACAGTGAAGGATGACTTCTCATTCCCTGTGGTGCGAATATTCACCGTACGTGCTCCCGTTGTATCCACAGTGCGGTTCACAGGAATATCAAAAGTCAGTGGAACCTCGTCCATGTTGATAATGTTCTCTGGCCGGATCTTTTTTTCAGCTATCTTGTTTTTACAATATGCACGGAAAGTAGCCAGCTTTTCTTGAAAGTCTTTAGGCAGTTGCTGTGAAATAGTAGTCCGTGTGCGGATGGAGAGATTGCGTCTTTTCATGAACCGGAAACCTGTCGCTTAGTAGGAGCCATTTTGTGGTCTTTACAGATGTAAACACACAAAGGAAATGAAACGTAATATCCGCGCGCTTCTTCTTCTTCTTCTACGGGGGCGGGTGGTTGCTTACAGTAGAAGAAGAAGCGCTTCCTGTTCTATGGGGGCGGGTGCTTACCTTGGCGGTTGCTTGCGTAGAAGAAGAAGCACTTCCTCTTCTACGGGGAAAAAAGATGGCGGCTGTTTACCGTAGTTGCGAGACCTAAACTTTATGAAAATGAATCTTAATATTAATCCATATATAAAGCGCACCGGGTTATAAGCCGCACTGTCAGCTTTTGAGTAAATTTGTGGTTTTTAGGTGCGGCTAATAGTGCGGAAAATACGGTATTTTATTCTGAAAACAAGCATTATTCAACTTGCAATTTTAAATTAAGCATCCTAATGATGTTGTAGGAAATTTAAACAAGATTTTCTATGCGGGAAAAAACAATATATGTTATTTGAATAGTTATTTTCAAAATGTATTAAAAAAGAATAAATAAAATATAATTATTCAGGCTAAAATTTGGACTAGGGTTGTACGGTATACCGGTACTAGTGTTACGATCCGCTGCCCGGATCATAGTTTGTTTATGTTTGAGTAACGTGTTTTCAGCACCTTGAGTTTCGTTTGTTTCTGTTGCCATGACGGCAGATTGTACGCACCTGCCTCTGGTTAGTGTTCGGGACGCGCACCTGTTGCCCGGGCACTAATCAGAGGGCTATTTAGTCTTTGCCCTGGCCTCACTCGGTCTGGCTTCCTAGTTTGTTCTTACACAACTGATGACGACGATTATTTCCTGTTTCTTAGCTACTAGTTCTCACGCTAGGCTATTTTGGTTTGCTAGCTCCCACGCTAGCCCTTTTGTTTTGCCTTTTGTTCTACGTGCATGTCTTTTTGTTATTCATCGTATGATTTATATGTTAAATAAATCATATTCCTACCTGCAAGCTGTGTCCGAAGCCGTCTGCATCCCTGGGAGAACACACCCGCATCACGATGCGACCACGTCGTTACAACTAGTATAGTATCGCGGTACTAATGAATCAAAAATGGTACTATACTCTGTTTGAAAAGTACCGGTTCACGACGGGGCGTTGTGACATTGCTGGTTTTACGAGCAGAGGAGCATGTTCGGCAGCGCACACACACAGAGTACTTACAAGCAGACACAGTGTGTAGACAGAAAAGGGAGAATGGACGCATTTTGGTGTAAAAAGTAAAGATAAAGGTGAAGTTATAACACTGAAACAGTGTTTTAGCTACTTCTAAATCACTAATCCTGGCCTCCATGGCGACAAATAAAGTATCATTATCACTGCAGGACGAGGAATAGCTAAACATGCTTCACTACACACCGTAGGTCACCGGCGTCAAAATGTAAACAAACGCCATTGGTGGATCTACACCTGACATCCACTGTAATGATACCAAGTACAGGAGCGTATCTAGTCAATAGTACTATGATTACATAGATATTTTTTAGCATCACAAAATATGTTTTAGTTTTTTTTAAATGTATACTATGTTTATAAAGTCAGTATATGCGTCCCTGGACACATAAGGAATATGACCAATGTATGATCCTGTAACTACTTGGTATCGGATCGATACCTAAATGTGTGGTATCATCCAAAACTAATGTAAAGTATCAAAGAAGAGAAGAATAAGTGATTATTACATTTTAACAGAAGTGTAGATAGAAAAACATGAAATAAGCAGATATTAACAGTAAATGAACAAGTAGATTAATAATCCATTTTTTACAGTTTGTCCCTCATAATGTGTAGAAAATAATAGGTGTATAAATGACACAATATGTTACTGCATAGACTAATTAGGAGTCTTTGTTTGTTTACTTACTACTAAAAGACAAGTGTCATGTCTGTGTAATCATGTTTTGTTTTAAGTCATGTTTTGTTTAGTTTCTGTCTTTTCACTCCCTTGTCTTGTTTGCATGATTACTCATTAGTTTCACCTGTTCCACGTTTGGACTCATTGTGCACTCTTGTTTGTCACCATAGCAACCCATTAGTTTTCACCTGTCACGTCACGCACCTGTTTCACGTTTTGAGTCACGCACCTGCTTTCACTAATCATGTCCATAGTATTTAAGGTCATTCATTTTCTGTTGTTCGTCCTGACGACATTCCCGCATTTATGCTCCTGCACACTCTCCACACCCTGATGAACTACTCTTTTTTTCATGCCGGTTCCATGCCAAGTAAGTTTTTGTTTATGAAGCCACAGTTAGTGTTTTGTTTAATTGTTCATAGTTTCTGCCAATGTGCAAGTTTTGTGTTTATAGTCTAGTTTTGTACCTCCGCCCCTGTGCGCGCTTTTCGTTTATTCCTTTTTTGATAGTTTAAATAAATCATGTACCCACCTTCAAGCCTTGACCAGTCCAGTTCATTTGCACCACGGGAGAACAAACCAAGCCATAGTCCTAGTCTTGACAACAAGTTGTCTAGTACATACTTGCCAACCTTGAGACCTCCGATTTCGGGAGGTGGGGGGCGGGGGGCGTGGTCAGGGGTGGGGCGGGGCGTGGTTGGGGGCGTGGTTAAGAGGGGAGGAGTATATTGACAGCTAGAATTCACCAAGTCAAATATTTCATACACACATATATATACACATCCTGAAAATATGCAAAAAAAAACTGTGTTTAGATAATTGATACTTCAAACTTGCATAAATAAATATTAAGGAATATAACATAACTTGGCTTCTGAGAGCTTCAAAATGTAATGAATAAAATGCTAAAGTTGTTGATAAACAAACAATTATTTTAATAATTAAATATGGTCATTTTAAATGAATTATTATGATAATTTAAAATTAATTATTTCAAATATGTTTATTTTAATGTATAATTCTATGGCTGGATGTAATAAGGAGTCATAAAAAATACAAATAAAAATACAATTAATTTTGATGTTTTTAGCAAAATATAGTAAAAATGTATTTCGTTTTTTTTTTTTAATTAATAAATATATTTATTTTTAGGTAAGATAAACATAATAATACAATTTATCTCTAGTCTGGATGATTTAGTTCTTGTCACCCTGTCGTCCTCACCAGGCCCGGCCCTAACCAATCTGGCGCCCTAGGCAAGATTTTAGGTGGCGCCCCCCCACATCGGCAGTGAAGTGTATATACTCACAAGAACCTGAATAGCTTTGTCTTTGACCTTTTTTTTTTTTACTTACAACTATACCTAATATATAAAGGGGTGGAAAAGTGACTATTACCTGCAGGGCAAACATTAGCTAACCAGAAGGCAATAACAATGTAAACAAAAAAACACCTGCTTAAAAGATCTAATACAAATGTCCCTGAGGAATGTAAGGTGGGAGTACTGTAATTACCTAACGTTACATTATTATTTTCCATAACAATTTAGCCCCCTCCACAATATTAACCCGACGTTAAAACAGAACTAGCTATTTATTGATTAGCAATTGCCGAATCATGTAACATTAGCTTAATGCTAAAAAGCCAGGTTACTATCACATTCTGTAACAGACAAATAATTTCATGTAGGCTAACGTTACCTACCTGCTACCTCTGTCTTTTTCTCGTTTCTCCTCCTCTTCTTTTCTCTTTTTTCTTCCCTGGGCACCTGACAGTTTTGACCGTTTTGACATCTTGTGTTGATTTTTTGATGTGGTGACGTCCAAAAAGAGTCATGATACGGGAAGGGAGGGGGCGCACCGTGCGGGGGGAGGAGGGGGGGGGGGGACGTAATGTTGTAACAAATAATATTTCTATTAAATAGGCTTTACTTTGCATTTTAATTAACGTGGGATTATTTTTTGTATTTAGAAATAATAGTACCAACTTTTTTTTTTTTTTTTTTTTTCTCCAACATTTGTGGCACTGGCGTGGCGCCCCCTGATGGACGGCGCCCTTAGCATTTGCCTATACGGCCTATGCCACGGGCCGGCCCTGGGTACCGGTACTAAAATATTGGTATCGTGACAACCCTAATATCTACTATTAACAACATAAATCTTTGTATTTAAACAGATATGACTATTTAAATAGGTATGAGTATTTAAATAGGTATGACTATTTAAAGAGGGAGCAGGGAGGTCATGTTGGGATCAAAAAGGCTGGTGACCACTGCTCTATGTTAATTTAAAAACGGCGGCTTCTTTGCAGCCACAGACGGGGAAAAAAAAACACCCATTTAACCGTGGTCTTACTCCATCTGGGCGGGTGGCAAGTGCCTTCAGCCAAAAGGTTACACATTCAAGACTGACGTTTCTGTGGCAACCGGGGAGGCGTTTAATGTTTTCCATGCAAGTCTCTCTTTAATCTTGCAGCCTCAAGTCTACAGCCAGAACCACTAGGATGCCTTCTCATTTTAATATCCGCTGCGAGATGTTTGCACTCCCTCTTGTCAAGTGGCAACGGATCTTCAATTGCTAAAAAAAGTGGTTTTGAATAATAGTTGATTTTTGATACCATGAATTTGTATTAGTACTAGTATAGTATCACGGTACTAATGAATCCAAAAAAACGGTGCTATACCCTGTTTGAAAAGAACCGTTTTGCCTTATTATATAGGAGCATGTTCGACAGCGCACACACACACAGAGTACTTACAAGCAGACACAGTGTGTAGACAGAAAAGGGAGAATGGACGCATTTTGGTGTAAAGATAAAGGTGAAGTTATAACACTGAAACACCCTCAGGAAGAGGTGCTTTAAGACATATAAAGTACGTTTCTTACAAGTATCATTATCACTGGAGGAGGAGGAATAGCTAAACATGCTTCACTACACACTGTAGGAGGATACAATAGCTCACCGGCGTCACAATGTAAACAAACGCCATCCACTGTAATGATACCAAGTACAAGAGAGTGTCTAGTCGATACTACTACTTTTTTTTTTTCTATCTTCTTCTTCTGTTATGTCACAGTGGTCAGGTGACCCTTCTGAAGAAGACAGTCAGGTAAAGATTGTCAGGTTCAAACACCGATGACATCTATTAAACAGATAAGAAGCAAGGAATCAGGCAGAGACAGAGTTAAATTTTACTCATGAGGAGAGACGTATTGGGCTGTACACTCAGTTACAGTTCCGACTTACGCTCTAAGGCACAGCCCACGTGCTCCTCTATTTATTCGGGAGATCCCTGGTTACATCACTGAGGAAGGGGGGAAATTTCAGCAGCCCCAGTTAGACACAATATATGATTATTCAGAAATGGAAATGTGCTGACACTCGTGATATCGCCCCGTCTCTGATTTGTCTGCGTCAAGGTACTCGATGTTCGCCCTCGGCAGTCAGCAGGCCGGGTCTGGACACAAACACCGATACGAGACGACTCGCAATCCAAGATTGTAAGTTGTCCCTTTGCACGGATAGAAAAGTACAACTTCAGCACAATTGATAATAACTATAGCAACGGCCTTTAAACCATACTTGCCAACCCTCCCCGGATTTTCCGGGAGACTCACGAAATTCAGCGCCTCTCCCGAAAACCTCCCGGGACAAATTTTCTCCCGAAAATCTCCCGTAATTCAGGCGGAGCTGGAGGCCACGCCCCCTCCAGCTCCATGCGGATCTGAGTCCGCTTTCCCACAATATAAAGAACGTCTACAGTAAAGCAGTCCGTCTGCCGTAAACAGCAATGTTGTGACACTCTTAAACAGGACAATACTGCCATCTAGTGCATTTGATGAAAGCACTTTTGTGCGTGCCACACAGCAATGCATCATCAGAGAAGGTGTTCAGCATGGTTAGAAAAATAGTGACAGAGAATAGAACAAGGATGGACAATTCAACCCTTAACTCAACAATGAGTAGATGAGTGTTATGTGTGTGTATATGTGTAAATAAATGAACACTGAAATTCAAGTATTTCTTTTATTTATATATATATATATATATATATATATATATATATATATATATATATATATATATATATATATATATATATATAAAAAAAAAAAATATATATATATATATATATATATATATATATATATATATATATATATATATATATATAGCTAGAATTCACTAAAAGTCAATTATTTCTTATATATATATCCATCCATCCATTTTCTACCGCTTATTCCCTTCGGGGTCGCTGGGATATATATATATATATATATATATATATATATATATATATATATATATATATATATATATATATATATATATATATATATATATATATGAAATAGAAATACTTGACTTGGTGAATTCTAGCTGTAAATATACTCCTCCCCTCTTAACCACGCCCCCACCCCAACCACGCCCCCCCCGCACCCACCCCCACCCCCCACCTCCCGAAATTGGAGGTCTCAAGTTTGGCAAGTATGCTTTAAACATAAGAGTTGGGTGATAACTTACACGTAATTATTCTAACAGAGTAGTCGCCAGAAAAAAGGGTGGAAATAGGGCTTTGGAAAAGCAGGAATTCTGGAACTTGGAAAAAAAAGGTAGTTTAAATTTCCAGGATGGTGGAATGTGTTGAAGGTGGAATGGTTTGAATAGGTTGAAAAATGTGCAAATAGTGGAAGTTTGAAAAAATGGCCAATTCATTTTGAATGGGAAAAATGTCCCGGAAAGCCTGGAATTCTGGGAAATCTGGGAATTTTTGGAATTTGCCAAGGGAAAGCCCGCGATTCCAGAATACGCTGAACAGTTTGAAGTTGGAACGCTTTGAATCGGGTGAAAAAATGTGGAAGGTAGAGAAAAAGTTTATTAAATAGATTAATTTTGGTCTGGAAAACATGTGTGAATGTTTTGGAGCATTCACACAATTAGCATCAAGCTAGCGCATTTTGAAAGAGTGGAGCCCATACTTGCCAACCCTCCCGGATTTTCCGGGAGACTCCCGAAATTCAGCGCCTCTCCCGAAAATCTCCCGGGATAAATTTTCTCCCGAAAAACTCCCGAAATTCAGGCGGACCTGAGTGACGTGTTGACAACACACAACAACAGTGTCTACCGTAAAGCAGTTCGTCTGCCGTAAACAGCAATGTTGTGACACTTTTAAACAGGACAATACTGCCATCTACTGTACATGCATATGTGACCCACCCATAATGTGTCACATTTTTGTGTTGATTTATTTATTTTATTTTGTGGTTTGAATTCGTTTTTGGAGCTGTCATTACACATTTATCAGTATTCACATTGGTCAGTAAGGGGGCAGTAGGGCGTTTTTTCCCAATTGAATGCTATCACCTGCAGACCGGAAGTGTCTTGTCGTTCTGATGAGCGCGACCAGTCTGTGAACAATTGAAACGTCCTGTGTGCTTTTTCCTCCTGTATAACAGGTTAGTTTTGGTGAATCAACTCACTGAATAATATCCATGTGATCTTTATAAGTTTAAGTACACATTCTGATGGTGGAGCCTAACTCTAAAGTGTTTGTGAGTTGTAGTTTGTATTTGTGAATGAATCCAGTGCACAGCTGCAGTAATCAATACAAAATGGCGACGTGAGTGCGCAATGTTTATATAGGAACTTCTGATCCTAATTCAGACTCCCAAATTAGAGCTCTCGTTTTCTTATTGATTTTATAATGTATATTTGTATAATGTGTGTGTTCTGAAATAGTGACAGAGAATAGAACAAGGATGGACAATTCAACCCTTAACTCAACAATGAGTAGATGAGTGTTATGTGTGTGTATATGTGTAAATAAATGAACACTGAAATTCAAGTATTTAATTTATATATATATATATATATGTCTTAATAAGGTTATCCAAAAAATAGTGCTCGATACCGTAGTAGAGCGCAATATATGTATGTGTGGGAAAAAAAATCACAAGACTATTTCATCTCTACAGGCCTGTTTCATGAGGGGGGGTACCCTCAATCATCAGGAGATTTTAATGGGAGCATTCGCATACCATGGTTTATATAGGGCACAGAGTGGGTGGGTACAGGCTGGCGTAGGGGCGTGGTGATTGGCTCATGTGTTACCTAGGAGGTGTTTCCGTCTATGGCGGCATGCTGTTACAATTTCGCTGCGCTTGTTGAGGGATGACAGGTCTGGACGGTAAAT